>NC_089838.1:266144567-266444567 GCF_035609145.1 Eleutherodactylus coqui
CGGTGGGGTGGAGGATAGATTCTTTCTCTACCTCTCAGCAAGAATCTCCATGGCCACACATTCGTCCTTGTATTTCTCTCTTTAAAACGCTTTGTACTTATTCTAAATACTAAACTTTCTTGAACCTTTGACCGTGAGACTGGATTATTGGGTGCTAAAGTATTGGTTTTGGTGGAGAATGCGGGCATATCCAAGGCTGCCACTTCGCTCTGCAGGTGACTCAGACTGGAGGCTTTAAAGGACTGACAGCAGCCACAGGTGAAATTTCTTACTAGTCTCTCCATTTCTTCTCTTTTGTGTGTCTCGCTATATGGCCGGTTTCATACAGGCGAGAAAAGTGCTCGATTTTCGCAAGGTGGGAGACTTAAGTAAAAATGCAGAATTATGAAACCAATGATTTTCATTTTCCTTTTTCCTTTTCGTTTGCGACGTTTTCACTCATGCGATGTTGCGAAGGAAAAAAAATAGCACAGTGTTCTATCTTTTTGTGATATCGACCGTTGTTTTCAATGGGGTTTGCGAAATCCCTAGAGCCACGGCAGGGGGAATCACTTAAACTGCTTCTCCCTTCATTGCCTCGGGGATGAAGGGATTCCCCATAGTGATGCGTGGCTGTTTTTACATGAGAACGCCTCTCATCATGGGGCTTTCACATGGTGGAAAGTGCAATAGCGGCCATGATTAACGGCCCGATATTGCCATCGCCCATGTGAAACTAACCTAAGGATCTTTGACTGCAAGAGGTACTGCTGATCCCTCTCTCGGGTGACTTTTCCAAAGTATTGGTTTTCCTTAACCGCCTCAAGTGATGACCTAGTCGTACGGACGCTGCAGCAGTAACATGGGTTAAGACATCATTGTTTGAGGCAAGGAGAGGTTGGTGGGAGAGCAGGCAAGAGTCTATACTGAGTGAGGAGAAGATGTAGAAGCTGTGGATCCTTTTTATTAATGTATGTATTTTTAATTTATTTTTTTATAATTTCACTGCTTTTTGATACTGATACAAAGCAGCAATTTCGGTTTAGATTTTCTGCTGCGAAAGTCCTTGCGGAATATTCCAGATGGATTTTCCACAGCATGTCTGCACCATGTGAACACACCCTTGGCTGGCCCAGCCAAGAAGAGCCCTTGTGGAGGTGATGTGCAGCTTGTGTCTCCTCCATATGGCCAGCAATCAGAGGCTGTTGTACTTTATCGTGACTCGAGGCTCCAGACATCACAGCTGCTTGAATGCGGCCGGACATTCCTAGTATGATCTAAATATACCATGTCGATCAGTAGAGCGGGGCCGGTGTTGTCACTCGCCCGGAGGATGCACTGAACTTCAGAAGCACACTAGTGTCTATGTGAATATAGGCATAGTAAACTTGCTGGTTGCTTTGGGAACTTCTCAGGAGCTCTGTTAATAAACGATTGAGCTTCTGTTTTATTTATGTTGCATTTTGGCCACACACAGAATACCAGACTTGCCTCGAGGGTGAAGGCTAAACCTCCATCAGAGTGGCCGAGTAGGAAATCCCATTACGGCTGCTGTCAGCTGTCATCCTGCTTGGGATGTCTATAAAGTCCTGATCAGAGGGTTTGTAAAAGGAATCCTGGCAATGGTTAAGCCTTACTGATACGGGCGAGTAATCCTGTGGCCATAACCCTGATACTACCTTCTCAGATGGACTTGCAGGCTGCAGTCACAACTTATGTAGTTCTCTTTCTTCAAAAGACAAAATTCAAGTGCCTCATGAGATGTAGGTAGTCTCCGATAATGATACGGTTTCCCCCTTGATCCAGTGAAAGTATAAGAATTCTACAAAATCAACCTTTTTCTTCATGGACGATCATTATTTTATCTTCTATATATTTGTCAAGTCTGTTTGTTGGAGCCTCACTCACACAATATACGACCGATTGACATGACATTTTGCACGTAGTATAATCTCCATCCAGAGAAGGTTATAGGCTGAAGAAAAATTCTGAAATTTTGTTGTCTTGGCAACCTTATTTGCATTTTCTTGCCTTTGCTTGAATTTTAATGCAGCAACTCCCAAACTTGCTTTCACCAATGGATTCTACGGACTCTATTTAGTATTCCTGGTTATTTCCAACACATAAGGGCTCCTGTCCACGGGTGATAGTGCATTGCGTTACCCGCGGCTATAATCCAGCTGCGAGTAACGCAGTGCACGCTTTCCATAGGATTGCTATGGGAAGCACAGCCCCCTGTCCACGAGTGGAGAATCATAGCGATTCTCCGTTCACGGGACTCAAATCATGGCATGCCGCGATTCTCCGCCATGAGCCTCTCTGTTAAATAGGCTCACTGCAGAGAACTGATAGTTCTCTCCCCTGCTGCTGGGCGGCGGAATATCACTAGCGATATTCCGCCTCGCCCGTGGACAGGGGGCCTAATTCCTACTAGAAGAGTCACACTGGGGTGTTTCAGGACTGCTTTTTAGCCCCAGTTTAACCCTGGTGGAGCCACCAATCATTTGCTCATTTTGTCCTTCCTAATTCCGCCTTAGATGTCCGTGTGGATAACAGTTTGCAAAAATTTGTCCCCAGACGGGAAGAAATTGAGCACATTTCTGAACACCGGCCCTCATGTATCAAAACTGTCTAACAGTAAAAAACTGTTTTTGGTGCCCATAGCAACCAATGACAGAGCAGCTTTCATTTTACCCCAGCAATATGAGGATTAAATACTGGGTACTGGTGCATCTGGTCTCCACCGGAACTATGGGTGGAGACATGGTTACGTCCTGGTGGAGTAATAGGGGCAGGAACAGTCTCAGAGGGTCCAGGATCGCCAACAAATATTACAGTGCTAGCAGGGACTGTGACAGCAGGGTACCCACGGCACATGCGACACAGACAGCAACCTCAGGAGGGGAGATGGGAGTGGAACACGACACTGACACCAGCCGGGGAGGAGATGAGATGAGAATCCAGCATGGAAAGTTACAGCAGGGCATGCCAGGGGAGATGGGAGCGAAATAGCACACTGACAGCGGTCAGTGCGCCAATCGGCACCTGTGGGCGGTTACCTACCCGTCCTCTGCATCTCAACCCGGCTACACCCATGTCTCCACCCATACTTCTGATCTAAACAAGATGCACCAGTACCTAAATACTAATTTATCTCAGTACTGAGGATTGAAAACTGTTGCCCATGTATGATCTGGGTTTTGTTTTTTTTTGGTTTTTTTTTTGGCCGTCCAAGATAGCTGTAGCCATTTTTTCACTGCCTAATGCGCACTGTGCTCTGCTTCTGATTGGTTAGTTCTGATCATATGACCAGCTTTGGCCAATCATAGAGCAGGTAAAAGTGCATTACCAGTCTAAAGGCCCCTTTACACACAACGTTTATCGCTCAAAAGCCATCTTCAGCGCAGCTTAAAATCCGTTGTCCCTGATAAGAGTGACCACATGCTGAGTTCTCCACAGGCATCGCAATAACATTCTTTCAGCTGCTTTCCCACTGGAGCACAATAGTGATGTATTTAAAGAATAGGCCACCTGCTGTTCTCTAAATACATGCAAATGAAGCCAGTTAGCTACTAATCGGCTAATTAGCCCATTAGTAGCTAATGCAAAATGATCGCTCAGAACTGTCAGTTTCTGATGAATTTTGAGCGATCATCTGTGTGTGTAAATGGGGCCTAACACTACCAATTCATTGTCTGGAACGGGTAGTCTGAAGATTGTGTTGGCTATCTTGGACAGCTGAACACAAGCCCCAGAACTGACAGATCGGAGGGACAGCAGAGAAGAACCTCAGGTAATATATTCCTCCCCCCTCTGGTCCCAGGACAGAATTGTGTCCCAAAACCAGAGTGTCACTTTAAGATCACTTTAGAAGTTGGGCTGAAAATACGGTGTTTCCTGGAAAATATGACCTACCCCAAAAATGATCCCTACTCTCATTTTCAGGATGTGCTTGAAATGAGCCCTACCCTGAAAATAAGCCTTAGCGACACTACAAAAAAAACCCCAATACTTGCCTAGCAGGCGCCGTCCGGGTCCCGCACGCCGCTTTGCGGAGTTCTGGCAGCTTGCTTGCAGTCCTCTTCAGCCGACAGAACATCGCTGGTAAATGAGTTTAAAAACCCTACCTTTAGAAAGCGTTTGCTCTGACTGGCTAAGCCACGGCGCTCGAGAACCAATCACTGCAGCGCTTGATAAACCAATCACAGCCATTAAAATGAATGGCTGTGATTGTTTCATCGAGCGCTGCATTGATTGATTCTGAAACGCTGCAGCATTCAAGAGCCAATCAGAGCCATTGCTTCCTGGAGGCGGGGTTTATGAACCCCATTACCAGAAAGCGATCTTCTGTCGGCGACTACAAGCAAGCTGCCGGAAGTCCGCAGACCAGCAGGATAGACCTGGACCTTTCTAGGTAAGTAGCACACACAGACATTTTTTACCGCAATTACCGCGGCATTTTGAACACCGCAGTAATCGTGGTATAACGCCCCGATTGATTTCCATGAGAGCCTCGCAAACTTGCGCTCGAACACTAATTTCGAGCACGGTCTGTTTTATTTTTCGTATTTAGCGCACCTCATCAATCATATTGGGTGTGCTAAAACCGCTGTTGGAGGCAGGTGCGCTGTGATTAAAATCGCAGACGATCTGCCGCTTTTAAGTCATCCCGTAAAAATAAGACTTAGTGCCTCTCTTAGGGCAAAAATGAATATAACACAGGGTCTTATTTTTGGGGAAACATGGTATGCAGTAGATGCAATAGCTGATTTCTGGTTGCATTCACCCCTTGGGTTTGCACTCACTCTGTTTTGAAAGTTAAAACTTGAGACAAAGTTTTCTGAAGTAAAGCAATAATACCAACTCCCCAACATGAAGTAAATCAGGACCGTCAGAGCCGGTGAGAAGAAAAAAATATTGAGCCCTAATGGAAAGTAATCACAGTCTTCTCAGACATTGCTGTTTGTCCTGAATGATATGTTCCTGCTAATTGCTGATTTCAGACGAACCTCCTCTCGGCTTGTTCCTTGGCAGAGTGTAGGGGCCTGTAATTCATATTGATTTCTCCTGATTGATGGCACATTCTGGGACATGTTGATTCCAAGCGATATTTTATGCTTTTTGCTTGAACGCTAATGTATTCGGTCAATTTATGCGTGTGGGTTTTTGTTCCCTCTCTTGTTACAGCTTCCATCTAATGACTGGGATTGTATTTGTAACTGCTGCACTCAAGCCCTCGAATTTACCTGCTAAGTAATTTGTTTTGAAACGTTTATACTAAATGTCTCTGAACATGTTAGATGGGTGACGACGGTTCTCAAAAAAATCCTTTTTAATTTTTATGCATGATCTGTTGCTGCATACAGCCAAACCAGAACTTCATGCAGTCCCCTTGCAAATCTCTGTCTGTTCCAGCTCATAGAGGGGGTACTGAGCTGGTAACTCCCTTTTAGAGATGTCGCGTGGCGTTTGGACAAGCGTCATCTTCAAGAGACGTCTTTAAAAAAAATAATAATAATCAGTTTGTGGTTTGCAAAAAGTTACATTTCATTAATTTTCTTACATTTTACTAGACAGAAAAACTAGTTTTTGAAGGGGATTTCCAAGGCTACCCTCATCGACGGGGTTGGGAACACCGCCAATCAGCTGAGTGAAGTGGCAGCGGTGCTCAGGTGAGTGCCGCTATCACGTCCGACAATACCAGGGACAGTGCCATATATTGTTGTGGCTGTGGCTAGTATTGCAAGTCAGTCTCATTTTTTAAAATAAGACTGAGCTGCTCTCAGGTCATGTGACTTATAAACGTGACATCACATGCTTGCAATGGGGCTACAGTGCTCACCCTACTGCCCACTGCCTTTTAAATCATCTGATCAGCGAGGATCCTAACTAACAGACCTTCACTATCCACTGTTGATAACTTATCCTTATGAGTAGTGTTGTTCTGGAAAATCCCTTTCAAGAAGACTTGAAGCATATTCACACATGCATTTGGGCTGCGTATTATGCGTACAAATTTTGCACGAGTAGTACGTAGTGAAGAGAACGCACTGATTTCGATGCGTTCGGTCACGTTCGTTTTTTGCATGTGCATTTCGGTCACGCAAAATAAGCAGCATGTTCTGTTTTCGTGCATATTGCACATACTAAAACTAAACTTAATTGCCCACTGAAATCGATGGGAGCATGCTTGTGATTTATTTTTTTTGGGGGGGGGGTTTGCGCACGCAGGGTATGCGCTTGCCAAAAAAACACTATCACATAAGCACACGCACACAAAAAAACGCATCACCCATTGTGCAAATACGCAATGCAAACCTTTGCGGAAATTTTCTTGCGCCCCTGTGAAGCCGGCCTTGGGCTATGTTTATCTTTTCTGTTCCATGGTTTCACCCAAGTTGCCAAAAACTGCATCCAAACAGAACCAAAGTTGTAACTTTCGCCTCCGTTGGACGAGGTTTCTGTTTGCTTCTAGTATTTTTGGGGCACAATATAGCCACGATATTGCCACCCAAAAGTTACAGAAGTAAATTGAAACTTGGTCAAACGGAGGCGAAAGTTCTCAACTCCTTGTCCATTCGACTAATTAAGGGCTCCTTTCCACTGGCGATAGTAATATCGCTGCGAGAAAATCGCGATGTTAAAATCGCATCGCAACGCTGCACAAAATCGCAAGTTTTTGCGTTGCGATGCGAGCATCTGTTTTGCCATTGCACTATATGGGCGACAGAAAAATGCAAATCGCTGAAACAATCCCCCTGCTGCGATTTTTAATCCTCGCATCGCAGCTTGCCCTTAACCATCGCTAGTGGAAAGGCTGTCATAGAAGAACATGTGCAGGACTTTCCTGCAAGAGCTCGCACTCTCGCATCGCAGCGAAAACGCGCGATTATCTCGCTAGTGGAAAGGAGCCCTAAGGCCGATGGTTCTGAATAACTGGGGACAGGCTGGTCGGAGACTAACGCAGTCTGAACTCCTCCTAACATTCATCCGTCTGATGGGAAACACATACTCGTAGCTCGTTTGGTCTACTATAATTTGCACGTAGTAAAATGGAACCTGGTCAAAATTTCCCATAAGACTGTAGTAGCAAAAGGGGGAACGCCAAACTGCAGGGATAATTTCATCCTCTCCAAACAATTCTTGCCATGATGGGGGCAAAATCAGTTTACAAATCCCCGCTAGAATGTTTTTCGAACCCCTTTACCCACCTCGTTTCAAGCTATGTGGAGGTAGGAATGTTCGGACATTTTGCGTTTCCAGGTTGAGTATCCCTGGCCTAGGCTGTGATTGGTATGGGTAAGCCATTATATATAGCATGTGTTAATGCTGGATACATTATAGGCCATAATATTGTATTTTAGAAATTGATGCTCCTTTTTGTCTCCCTTGTCTGGTTTTCTTTAAACTGACCCTCCAGCTTCTGGACAGAATTATCTCCTGGGATTGATGGGGGGATTGGATGTTATTGCACAGATTTCGATTCCTTATCAAATTCTTTATCAGATACATATGTTACTTGCACCCCATCCTATTTGAAAATATCGACTTGGTTCCAAGATAGCGGCATTCAAAATGGCAGCTGTCGGACATTTGCCTTCCACAGATTTTCCCCCTTTGCCTTAGCAACATGCCACACACAGGATGGCGGTCCCATCTACCGTTTTTCATTTATTCAGGTGTCTCTACCCCTTTTGGACCACCCTGTACATCTCATATTGCTCTTGTAATGAGTGCCAATCCCTATTGTTCTTGGATTTGGGAGAATTGATATAATTTTTTCCTGGAGTGACTGAATAGATTGCCATGACACATGATTTCTGAATTCCCCGATGATCCATTTACATTTAAAAGGCGAAACACATGGAATTTTCTTGTACTGATTGGAGTAATTTGTTTATAGATTACAACATTACTTGCTTTATGTGTTCCTCTTACATGCATACTATATTGAGTTATTGCTATCCGAATCCTTTATACTTTTCCCTTCCCCCTTATCTAGGGGGAAGTACTGAGAATCGGGGTTATGTTCTGAACAGGGTCGCCCCTTTTAGGTCGGCATTGTGTAATTTATTTCAGTATAGCGTCTATTAGGATTTGATAGTGCTTTTTGTTTTAATATACTCTTTTTGACAACTACTTCTGAGTGCAGAAATTTGGCATGCAGTTACATCTCAGGCAGATATACATATGATTAGAGTTGTGGTGTGATTAGATGAACGGCCTTGTCACTTGAGGGCCTAAAAGTGGTTCCCCCCCCCCCCCCCCCCATGGCCTATAAAAGGCTCTCAGAGGCTCCTTGTGTGTAGTGACCTCTTCTTCCGCTTGTGTAGAGCTTGTTGACCACTAGACGCCTCTACGAGATTTCACCCCGTTACCAGAGTCTGAGAGGGGCGCATTATTGGGATGTGAGAAGCTGGATGGTTGTTTCAATGAATTGCCGGCTACCTGGGTCATCCTGACCAGATTGTTCGCTGGCGTTGAGACCAGTCGATGTGTGAGGGCACACAAGGTAACCAGGCCCAAGACCCCCCGACAGACCACCAGTAGAGAGAATCCATGACTACAATTTCGACACGTCCATCAGGAACTAAGTTTGAGTCAGCAGTTAATTGAACATATTAGGCCGGGCTCACACAAGCGGGTCAGATTCCTCATGCGGAAGGCCCACAGTGGATTCCAACTGTGAGCCCGGCCGGTGACCCTGCATACGGCACTTTACTGTATTGCGTAGGACCACGGAGGCTCGCAGGATGTCATGCGCAGTACAGCTTTTTGTTTTTTTTAGCTTTGTTCTTCTTGCACCATTGTCTGGGCTGCGGGTCGCACCCCTCCATTGGCGCCGATCGCGGAATCCTCAATTCAAATCCAGCCATGTGAGACCGGCCTTATTAAGAGGAGATGTGTATTTGCCGGCCTTCTCCGTTTGTACGCTGTGGTTTTATAAGTCCATTGACTGGATTGTCAGCGCCAACAGGCCTCCAAGGATGGAGAATCTATAATCTGCGTACAGTTCTACCAAGAAAATGTCCATTTGTCTAACTCCTCCTCTGACCAGGCGATGCGAAGGAACTAAACGGGAAGAAAGCGGAATATATTAGTAATGCAGGCGTGAAAAATAGCTTTAATATTTAAACCTTTTGGAGTGGAGCGTCTGGAGATTTTGTTTTAATCTTTAAATATTTAATGTTCCAGAGCCGTCTGGCAGACGGGGGTGTTTGTGGCCTTATTTTGTATTTGGGTTACATAATGGGCAGATTCTCCAGAGTCTGAGCGCCACTTGTTTACTTGACAGCCGTCCTGCGATTCTAAAGGCTGTCTAAATATTTGCAGAAGATGAGAGAGGATTTTTCTAACCCCCGTGGCAGTAATGGCAGTCTAAATGTAAGATGCTCGGGGATACGGCTCATCATCTTACTGACCTATTCTTGTCTCCGGCGCAAATGTGTGTTTTTCTCTTTCTGCTTTGTTACAGGAGTGTATAATTCAGAGAATTGCCTATCTGGCGTGCGGCGATAAATGGGATATTTTTGAGTAAAGCTTCAGTAATCTGCAAATTTGCACAGTTAGAACATTTACACCACCGTTGATATATATCCGCTTCTTTTAAAAAAATATTTTTTTTTTAAAGCCTACGGAAAGGGGGATCTAGTTGCGGACAAAGTATGTGGCTTGTGTTTCTGCAAACCGTAGACGGATCAGATGATAAACTTCAAACGGCATAATGTAATAAAGCTGTGTCATTCTCTTCGACGTCCATATGGCGGTGGTTTTCGGAGCATGTCATACGCGTAGGGTATTTTTGAATCGCTTTTTAAGAAGAGTTGATTAAATGTGGATATATTCTAATCCTAATCTTCTGCCTTTTTGTAAAATTGGCGCTTATACCAAAAAAAAAAAAAATATGATGTGCGTGCAGCTAGCAGACACGGATGCAGAACAGCTGCGTCTCCAGAGCTGTAATCCGTCCCAGTGAGGACTTACATTCCAATAAAATGCTGGAGATAGGGAAGCCTTCAAAGTAGTCAGGCGCTGGAGCCTTCACAAATTCCCTCCGTATGGAAAAAGTTCTAATTCCAGATAGGAGCGAGGAATCCAACCCGCCCCCCCCCCCCCCTCCTCCTCCTCCTCCTCTTCTACCAGGCATTTTTTTTGGAGGTAACATACGTGGCACCTTGCAGAGAGCGACAGATGTGCGCAGCCTGCAGCTGCTGTTTCTCTTGCTGTGAAAAGACTAATATTCAACGAGCAGCGATATAAGGGCCGGGATAATTCACCATAAGTCAGCGGCACCGAGCGGATGGAACTAGCATCTATCTAGCTGCACAGATGGTTAGCACTTGTTGCTGACACAGGCTGCCGGAGGGCATGTTATCCCGGACTAGAGGCTCTCCCGTAGACACAAAAGGGAGGCTTTTTTTTTTTAAAAAAAAGAAATTTTGCACCAGCAAGCCAATGAGATTCCAGCTTTCATATTTTCCGGTATAAGTTATACAATGAAAGATGCAAGCTGTTGGTTGCTATGGGCAACTGCTCCAATTTTTGGGCTGCGCTACATTTTATACATAAGGCCTATAGCCCTGGCATGAGCTAATATTGATTTGTGTTCTGGGATAGACTAAGGCCTCCTTCCCACGAACGGATTTACGCCGCGTAAATTCGCGGCAAAAATTCGCTGCGTTGCCCCCTGCTATTAGGTTCTATTGAACCTAATAGCACAATGCTCACGATGCGGAATTCCACCACGGAATTCCGCACCGTGAAATCTCCCGTCCTCACCCGCAGCATGTTCTATTTGCCGCGGGTGTACGCGCTGACTGCTTCCATTGCAGTCAATGGAAGCCGTCCGTTCACGCTATCTCCCGCTGTAACACAGCGGAAGATAGCGTGAAAACGCTTTCCCGCCTACCGCCGCCGCGTCATGTGACGCGGTGGGTGTGTCACATGACGCGACGGCGGTGGGCGGGGAAGTGTCTTCACGCTATCTTCCGCTGGTAAGTATGGGGTCTCTGGGGGGCGCCGTGACGCGGGCTTCACTGTGGAATATTACGTGGCGGAGCCCGTCACGCTCGTGTGAAGCCGGCCTAAGGCCGGTCTCACACGACTGGGTTTGAATTGTGGAATCCACGATCATCACCCACACGGACAATCCGCTGTATTCCGCACACATTCAAACAGTAGAACATTCGCATGAGTGGACAGCGATCACGATTTCGCTTGCGGGGGGGGGGGGGGGAAGCGCAGCATGTGCTATTTTAGGGCGGATTCTGCACGGACGGCTTCCCTTGAATTCGATGGAAGCCGTCTGACCCACAGCCCATCTACAGTTGACATTGTGTATGGGTCGCGGGTACCTGTGCCGTCGCTAGGCGATGCTGCAGGTAGTTGTGACCCACCTGCATTGTCAATTTTGAAAAACAGAGTTTTGAGAAAAAGTCTGCACTGCGCATTTCCGATGGCGGCTCGACCTGTCCATCCGCAATACAGAAGAAATCGAAAGAAGACTGGTATGTGTGAACGCCGGCTGTGGTCAGGGCCGAATTCGTGTGTGTGTGTGTGTGTGTGTGTGTGTGTGTGTGTGTGTTTAAATTTTTGGCATGTGGAGCAGAAAACTACATAAAAGAAATGACTCTGAAAACCCCTTTAACTATCTTCAAATGTTGCATAGCTTACATAGATATTGCCAGCGTTGCTTCCCTCCCCCCCTCCTCTACACTTGCCTATTTTTCCTTCTTGAACTTGAAGAATTGACGTTTCACTTGCTGTCTAACATCTCCCATCCTTTGAAAGGTGCCATTGTCTCCACATGACGTTATTCACCGCATCTGTCAGTGGTTTTAATCTAATGGCTGATCAGCCTACAGTATTTTATAGTCTAGGCTCACCTTTCCTTTTTTTGCTATCCCTTTCCTGCTAGAACAAATTGATTGTAGAGCAGTTTGAGTCAAGGCAAGTTTACACCTGGCTACACATAGCTTTCTGGAAGGAGCTGTCAGACTACAATGGAAAGAACGGCTCCCTTTATAGCTTCATAAGGTAACCTGCACGGTATTTTCCGGAATAAAATGTTTCGCCTATAGTCCTATAGCGTCTTCGTTGGAGTTTCATCGAGAATTCTGTTTATAGCTGCCATTTCTGCATGAATCACCGGTGGCTCCTTTTCTTAACAAGCTAGGCATATTCGTCTAGACCGCTAAGTTTGTCCACCCACCGTACTCTTTTTGATGGTCAGGGCTAATTAAAAGCCAAATCGATGTTGGTGCATAATTATAATGTAGGATTTATGGTTTTGGTTGTGTTTCGCAGTGCAGGAGATCTCAGGATGTTGCTTCTGATGTTCTTATGCTCCGGGAATTCTGCATTTCTTGCTCTGTGTGGTCTAGCCTTGAGTTAGTATTTGTGAGCGGAAAGGACTTGTACGTTTTTTGTTTAACTCTTATTTCCAGTGAACTACTTGAAAAAAAAAAAAAAAAAAAATCTTTCATGCTGTGCATATCGGTATGTAAATTTCCATTAGAGAATTACTAAATTAATGATGTTTTTTAGCTCCGCTCACTTGTAGACTGCACATCTTTTACTTCCTCTTGCTGAGAGAGAAATAAGATAAGTTAAATAGCCAACGGTATAATTCCTTGTCTGAAAAAGGTAACTCTGTAGTAGCTGTCGAAGGCCTGTGATCACAGCAGCATGGGCACTTATTTAACAATACAGACTCTTTGTCTCTGCACTGCGAGGGGTGTCAAATGTAATGCGAGTTAGCAAGCTTGTGGGAACCGTAAGCAGGACTGGGCTGCAGGTCTGTTTCGGTAACATGGCAGACCATGATAAGGACAAGGAAATTTTTTTTTTTTTATTATTGATCATCTATCTTCAGGATAGATCATTAATAGTTGATTGGCTGGGGTCCAAAATCAACATGAACCGTGTCTGCAGTTACAAGCGCCGGCCAATTCACAGAGGTCGGAGCAGAGACTTCTGCTCCGACCTCTGTGTATTTTGGCGCTGACCGCATGCGCCCCCTCTGCTGATCAGTCAGGGTCCTGAGCGAAGGACCCCAGCCAATCAACTATTGATGATCTATCCTGAGGTTAGGTCATCAATAGTATTCTCCCTGCAAAACCCCTTTATAGCCTTGTGCAGATTATGCATTGGTAGTCTAAGACACTGCAGAGGAGCTGGTGTGGCCATGTGTTGGTTTTTTTTTCTCTCCATGCCTGTAGAAAAGCCAAATACAATATTTCATATATACCTGCGATGAGGATGCATAGCCCTGAAATCAGGAAAAACCCCACAATTCAGATTTTTGCAGGAAATGCAAAATCAATTTTTAAGCCCCTCCCAAGGATAAGGGACTAAATGTCTGATTGGTGGGGATCTAACCGCTGAGAGCCCCACTGTTCATGAGAACAGATCTTGTGTCCAAATTTATATAGCTCTACTGTACTGCTCAAAAAAGATTAAGGTAACACTTCAATCACAAATCTGATCTAGATGTCCATAATCTCCAGACTTGAACAAGAATTCAATGGTGGATCTGCCAATTCTGATTTTCTCTGGCGAATGCCATTTTGAGCTGTACGGTGCTGAGCGATGAGCACGGGTCCCACTACTGGACATCAGGCCTTCAAGGAGTCTGTTTCTTATGGTCTGGTCAGAAACTTGCAAACCAGTAGCCCACTGGAGGTTATTTTGCAGAGATGCCAAGCCTGATGTTCAGTTGATGCCCTTCTACGCCCCTGCCCAGCTCTCCTCGGGTAACGGCCAGTGTTCTGGTATCTGCTCCATGCCTTTGAGACTGCTGGGAGACTCAGCAAACCTTACAATGCCATGTATGGATGTGCCATCCCGGAGGAGCAGGACTACCTGTACAACCTGATTTGGGCTACCGGTACAGGCTTATGCTACCATTAGTGACAAGGACACTACTAAAACCCAAAACTAGAGAAGAATCAGGAGGGATAAGGAGAGAGGAACTGTCTGCATTCCCTTTTTGGAGGTTGTCTTGTTGTTGCCTCTTGGGGTACTGGTGCATTATGTCAGTGATGGGAAACTCCCAGGCCAGGCCACGCGGGTTAGCCGATGTCACTGACGGGGCACTTCCAGGGCACGCCCCCCCCCCCCCCCCCCCCTCACCTCCAGCATCCTCCAGAAGTTTGAGCTGCCAGAGAAATATGTCCCCGGCGGATGCCCTGTTTCCCCCTCGGTGCCGCACTCGCACCTCTCTTCCACTCCCGTTCTGCCTGCGGCTGCTGCAGCCTGGGCAGTGACTCCGCTGAGGTTTCCCCTGTGGCCGCTGCAGCCGGGGCCGCTGTCACTGTCGTCCCCATTGTCACAGTCAATGCCGGCGCAGGCCAACCATGGTGTCTCTCCATGTACCCCCACCAGCACTCTCCTTCCCGCTGTGACTCTGCATGCCGCCACTGTAAAACCTCGCTCTCTCCACCGCTCTCCCCGCCGGTTCACAGAGACCGAAGGGACGGACATCCTGTGTGTGCAGCGGCCGGCTTCTCCACAAATGTTTTGCTGTGGGGCTGTAACAGACACACTTGTCATCCCCGCTGTATTGGGCAGTAATTAAAGAATCTAGCAAAACCACAGCAGCTAAGGGGGGGCGTGGCCTGGGAGTTCACTGTCACTGAGAGTGGCCAACCCATGTCTCCACCCATACATCCGGTGGAGACATAATGCACCAGTACCGACTCGTGGTGCACCTCTTGTCACTTTCATTTGCACCTATGCAGGTGAAATTAATTCACAATCACTTCTGCTTCCTTCTGTTTTTCAGATTACTATCTCTGAAGTTTAATTGACTTTGGGTTATGCTGTGATACTTAAGGGCGATATTACACAAGTAGAACCCAGGCAGAAATATGCTGATTGCAGCCGATACCTGTATTCATCAGTGTAAACGGCATGATGAATGCAGATGCCAGACACCCTTGTTTTTTAATGTTGGCATATCTGTAATTGGTTTTTCTTTTGGCAGGTAGACTTACAGCTTTCATGGAATGTGGCTCAGTGCTTAGCACTGTTGCCTTGCAGTACGGGGGTCCAGAGTTCACATCTCACAAAGGACAACATCTGAATGGACTCTGAGAAACTGCATACAGATTTTGTCCTTGATCAAATTTGAACTTGGGACCCCAGCACTGCAAGACAACAGTGTTAATCACTGAGCCACCATTATTCTCCTTCCCTTTTCCTTCCTTGTGGCCCTCCTTTGGGGGAGGAGATGCTTATCTTCTCTTTCTCCTCCTAGTGAAGGGAAGTAGCAGGAGGAGATAGAAAGCAAAGAATCACGGTGGCTCAGTGGTTAGCACTGTTGCCTTTTAGTGCTGGGGTTCTAGGTTCAAATCTGATCAAGGACAACTGCATTGAGCCACATTCATTGAAGAGCAAGGTGTCATAAGGGGAGCACAACACCTTTCTGTAGGGCAGACGGGCAACATCCACTGTGGTATTGTCTTGGTTCACTCATCTCTACCAGATTGCACAAGATAATGGATTAGTTTTCCAAGCTGATTTTTTTTTTTGGCATAATAGATTGACGCGAACGTAGAATAGGTTTATTTGCGTTTACAGCATGTCCTGCTTTATATGTTTGTTTTTTGTGATATTGCCCTTTGTTTTCATTGGGGCTGGTGGAAGTGGCACCAGCCCCATTAAAAACAATGGGAGACCATTGCGATCCTCTGCCACGGCTGTGACAGCTGCGCCGAGGGATTCCTTCAGGCCCACAGGGATGTAAGGCAGTTTCCACATGAAAATGCCCCACATCCAGGGGTTTCCACGTGGATTGTGAAGGCGATATCTGGCTGTGATTCATGGCCTGATATCGCCCTCACCAGTGTGCAGGAGCCCTGACTCTACCCCGGCTGAAGCACAACAGTCCCGCTAGACTTCACATAGGAACTTTGACCTGGCCTGATGGGTCACTCAATGTATCAAACTCAAATTTTAGGTTTTTAAGGCGGTGGCAAGCGTGTCACAAATCTAATGACCCCAAAATCATCTAGACAAAGGGGTCAAAGTGTGGTGCAAAAAAAAGCATGTAGGCTTATTTATATTGGATTCAGGCCAGTTTAACATGGCCGAGAATCTCGCTTTAGTTTGGTGCTTTGCAAGATTCGCAAAAGGTGTGTGAATATGACCCGCATTCTTTTGAATGCAGTCATATACATGAGCGATGGCATGCAATATCTTTTTGCGTTCCTCGGAACACCTCATCCATTGTTTTCAAATGGGACCGCAAAAGACCACGCATGCCGTGTGATGTGAGGTTTAGCATTGAAAACGATGGGGAAACACCTGGTGATCCTATAAAGCGCCTGAAAGCTGTGCCGGAGAATCGCTACTCACAGAAATGATGGGAGGAGTTTTTGCCAGAAAAACTCCTCGCATCAGTTTAAAAAAAAAAAAAGCATATTGGTGAGCGCCAAATTTCTCAGTCCGAGATCGCGCTTTCCTGTGTGTAGGTAGCCTCAGTTTACAAATCCGCCTCCCAAAAAATGGAAGGAATGCTTTCCGCTTATTTCCGTTTTGCCGATTTTCTGTTTTTAGTAAAACTCGATTAGTTGAAAAAAAAACTACTGTGACCATAGCCTGAAGACTGATTAGGGGGTTGGGGGGACATCCTAGTGAATTGGAGACCACAGTGGTCTCCATCTCACATGTTAAACCCCGTGGTTCTAGACAGGTTTTCATCCCTATGTGATATAGAAGACTAAGAGGAAGGATGGACACAAACACACGGTGACAGTAGACTAACGTATATGCTTTATAGCCTCCTATGAGGATAGAATAGCGCCGTCTACTGTAATCCGTACTTGTTTTTTCCCCTTGCGGTGTACTGACCAGAACTGTAACATCATTGCTATAACAAATAATCCCCAAAAAGCACATCGGCTTCATGGACGGAGTCCAAATTTACGGTGTGAAACCCCGATCCAGATCAAGTCAACGGAATCTGCTGACCAATATGTAATGAGCAGATTAATAAAGCGATGCAACAGCCCCAGCGTCTTATGACCTACTTCTTCTATCTTGTATTCTTTGCTGCTTCTATATAGAAATCCATAAAACGAGGCTTCGGTAAGATCAGTATCAATCGCTCGCCGTCCTTATTGGAGTTGACGTCGGACTCTGATGTGTGTTCACACAGTCTAAGCATTCACAGTTTGAGCTTTTTCAAAGATGTGAATCACTGGAAGGGGTTGTACAGATTGTTTCCAGCCAGGTTCGCTCTAAACACATGCAAAGCCTGTGATGAGGGAAGGGAATTTACCGCCTGCTCCATAGAACGCTTCTGACAGGCGCATCGGCTGCTGCGGGTGAGAGCCTGAATTATTAAAGCTGCCTTTGTTTATTAAATTCATCCCGAGGCGTTGAGCATGTGTGATTATACAGAGAAAAACGGAGCGTCTTCATTAGCTCTTTCAGTCTGAAGCCTGTCGGCCAACGAGGACACAGACGGGGGATCCAAGGTATGCTATATGCTTGTGCCACACCAAATCATGTCACCTTTTCCCTAAAGCTCTCCTAGTTTGCAAGTCAACAGGTTGTGTTGTTTTTTTTACCTTATTACAATAAGTTACATTTCTGTTTGTTTTTTGATGTTTGCCATGGAATAGCAAGAATTTGTATTCATTTGTTGCATTTGGTTTATCGTTTGTTGAGGTGCAACTTCTAGGAATGCTGGAACTGTAGCCGCTTGCTTCGAGGTGCAGCATTGACGGATGGGTTTCGAGGAAGCGTTGCATATTGGCGTGTGTAAGATCAAAGCATCGCTGGTGCGTTTCCAGGAATCCGGTGTATTAGGTGTCACGGGAGAGGTGACCGGAGGTGTGCGGTACATGAAACGGGAGATCACAGGGGGCAGCTGCTCTATAAGCTGATACAGGAGAACATAGTCCGGAGTGTACGAGGAGAGGCATAGGGGCGAATGTTGGTGCAAGGTGTATCAGCTGAAGGGTTTACAGTTGCTGTTGAGGTAGTGTAGCTTATAGTCGGTCCATCTGGTATCAGATGAGTCAGTTGACCTTCCAGTGGGAGTATGAGAGGTTGTGGTGGGCGCACAGAGTACGAAAGTAGGTGTTTGAGTTGAAAGGGGTTACTTCTATACTTGTAGCCATCCTCAGCCACTCCCTAAGGGTATGTTCACATGGCGGAATTTTGCAGCACAGTTTTGATGTTGACTTTGTGCCAATTCGACATCTCGTTACATTCAATGAGAATCGGAGCTGTTGTCTAATACGGCGCAGATATGAAATCCGCATGTGGTAGGGGGGATGACATGTCCCTTCTTGATGCGGAATCTGCGGCAGGAATTCCACATATAAGTTTATAAAAGGGCTAACTCTAAGTGTGGATCCACGGCCAGTTATTTGCATAGCTCAGCTGTGGATTTCTGCCATGTGTTAGCATCTGGCCGGGTCTGCTCCATAGGAGCGAAGGAGAGCAGCTCTTTTTCTCCTCTGCACTGTTGCCCGTACGCACCGCTGATTGGGGGAGCAGCAGCAGTTCCCGACAGTGCACAGCACCAATCGGCTTACTCCCTTCTGCCGTGCCACAAGCGCCATTGTTGCAGAGAGTGCCGCTGCTCCTGCTGTGAAAGAGAAAGGAAAGGAGTTATAGTGGCCCTCCGTCGCCCTGTACTATCCCCCGCACTGTCACCTGAAGTCCCTGGGTGAGTTAAAAATATTTTTTTCCCCCCTTGAAAACCTATGTGCGTCGTATCATCAGGTGCGTCTTATAGAGCAAAAATATGGTACATAAGAGATTTTTTTTTTTCTGTCCCCCTGCATGGCATCGCGGTGTAAGAAAAAATGTAATGCAATCTTTAGCCACATGACACGTGTTGCGCCAAAAGCCTCCAGGTAGACCTAGAATACATGTGGAGGAAGTATCTAGTCTAGTAGTATTCTATCTAAATTGGCACTGTCCGGTGGCTGGGATATGGGCTATAATGTCTATTACCAGTGCATATAGTTACAATTTGGGACTCCCACGGCGAGCCACACAGCAAGAAGTCATACTGACGAGCCCCTAGCTTGGGACTGCTGCCCTAAGATGAATAACATATTTGCTGTTCATATTCCATGTTGCTTTTGCTGTGATCCAGTTTGCAAGTATCCTCCTTCTTTCGATGAAGCGCCAATTGTTACTTGGGTTATGACTATTATGCAGAATGGTGCGTCATTGATGGCATCTATGTGGGAGGGCAGGGTCTTGGGACTCGTAGAAGCTAGCACTGTGTTGACGGGCACATACGCCATAACGGAGATTATCGGAACATTTGCCCGCATTTTTCATCTCTGTGAGAATGATGTCACTCCGCCTGTGAGCCCAGAAATGGTGTCTGATGATTGGAGATGGAAGTCGCCAAGTTAAAGCAAGTGATCACCAGTTGGAGAAGGACACGGTCGTAACAATCAGACAGCCTGTCATAGACTTTTTTTTTAATTTTTTTTTTTTAAAGCACTGTATAATGGGAAACCACTTTTTGAAAATGTAATCGTGTATAAAGTTTGTTGACTCTGGGACCCAAGTGTGAAGTTCCAGAGTTTCATCGCATGGCCATGAAGCATGAGGATCACAGACTGCAAAATATTTGGAGCTAGAGAAATGTCCTCCTATAACATCCGTAACACTGCTGGTGTCAGATGTGTGATGTCTCCGGATGTGTGGTTGGCCGCAGGCAGAAGGATTGATTTGCATGACTTCATCTACTAAAATCCGTACTAAAGGTTGGTCCGGATGGCATTCTTTGGAAAAACATTTTTTTCAGGTAGCTTTAAATATTTTCATTCAAACCCAGAAGTGGATTCAAAAGGAATAAGAAATATAAAGGATACTTCTTTATATTGTATTCTTCTATTTCCTGCTACAAGCAGGCGTAGATATTGTGCTACAGCTTGTGCCATTTTCTGTCTTTAAGCCAAAGGCACATGACCGTTATGCCCAAAAATCTCAGTGTTAACCTGCATCGGACAGCACATCCGTGTGCTGTGTGATCTACATGGACCCTGCACATTGCATGTCTTATTCTCATCCGTGAAAACCTAGGACAGACCAGCCGGTTGTGCGAAATCGCTCATGTTTATAGGCTATAATGGCATTGTGTGCTGTCCGTGGAATACACACAGCACATGGCCTGAAAATACGGCAAAGTACCTTCAACTTCATGATAAATCTTCCAGAACCTTGATGACCCCTCCTGTTGAGAGCGGTCAGCTTCCTTACATATTTGACCAGCCATTGACAGGATCTCGAGGATAATGCTGTATGAAAAACTTTCAGCAGTGAGGTCTCCATGGGCCACTTATCTCGACCTGCCGGGACTCCGCGGCTTATGGCGGCATAGAATTAGGAAGGGAACAGGAGGAGTGGACTCTCATCCGGTTTAGATACCAACTGCCTCACTGGAGGCTCCCTGTAACACCCTACTCTCCCTCGCAGCATGGATGACATTAGATGGAGTGCTAGACGAGCGTGCACGGTGCTGCTGCATTCATCTTCATTGGGATTGCTCGAGCGCTTGTACTTTTATTTCCATCAGTCTCACTAAATGAATGGAGCGGCATCGTACGTGTGTGATCGCCGCTCCATTCAGTCTTCAGTGTGGGTAGTACAGTGAGTCTGCATTGAGGAGGAGAAGGGAACACGGGGGAGCCCTGTTCTCCGGATAAGTGGTGAGACACACCCCCCCCCCCCCCCCCCACTAATCAGACTTTTATGATGGGTGATAAGGTAATTTTGGTAATACTCTTTGTATATAGCAGATAGCTTTGTGTGCCTTTAAGCTATGCTCACATCTGCGTTGGACACAAATTTTAAAACCGGTGCTGTATTAAAACTACAGACAGAAGCCAACCGGCCCCATTATAAGGCCAGGTCCACACTAGCTTTATTTGGTGGATTCTGTTTCACAAAAAAAAGATATCTGCAAAACAGAAATTAACAGAAAGCAAAAAAAATAAAACCCCTTTTTTTTGGCAGTTCCATTAAACGGACCCTTAAGAAAAAAATTCATTTCAATTTCACTTCCCAATTTTCAACTGATCGTTTTTTTGTTTTTCTTTGTACTGCTTGGTCTACTTTTGTCTTTCCCTCCCATTGTCGTTACTGGTGTAATATGTCTCCACCGGAAGTATGGGTGGAGACATGGATTGGCCGGGCTGAGTTACAGGGGATGGGAATGTCCCTCCCACAGCTGCGGATTGGCTGATGCCCTGCACTCAGCTACCCAGAGACACGTACGGCTCTCCCCGCTGACAGCTCACACATCTCCTTGCCCTCCTTCTTCTGCCATCTCCGCTCCTGTCCCCACTGTTACTCTCTCCAGTGGGCTTCCCGCCCGCCCCGACTGTCACTTTCCCCGCTAGGCTCCCATCTCGCCTCCTGGTGCCGCTGTACCGACCTCACTGTCGCTCTCCTCGGTGGCAGGTGTGGGCTATCATCTGGAAGGGCCACGGCTGAAGGTGGGACAGTCCCCCCACAAAACAGCAGCAGCAGTCGATTGTCAGCCGGCAAGTAACTGGCTGGCCAGGAGGATAAGCACAGTCTCTGTTCCTGAGGGAGCGGAATGCAGGAGCTGAGGGTCCGGGGCTGACGACGGCACGGCACAAAGCGGAAGCCTGTCACTCAGCTCAAGTAAGAGTGGGGACTGGACACGGTAGAGACCAGGAGCCAATCGGCAGCTAGGTGTGTGACCGGGGTGTTACCTCCAGCTCTGCCTGGTCAACCCCTAGCTTTGGGTGTCGACATATGACGCCAGTACCCCCACTGCATACGCTCAGTAATAAAACCTGATACAAAATCGGAAAGGACAAACGAATGAAATCTGATGGCTTTCCATTTTTATTCAGTCTCCCATTGACTGCAATGAAGAAAAAAAAGTTGTTCTAGTTTTTGGACAGGAAACAAAAGCGCCACAGTCTGCTGTGCTCCACCGTTTAAAAAAAAAAAAAAAAAAATACATATTGGAGACAAAATTGAGAAGCATTGAAAATGAAGACCTTTATTATCAATGCCGGTCTATACGCAGAAGAATGTAAAGGTTTTCTTTCTGTTTTGCTGTTTCTATGACGGAATAGCTAGACATAAACCCACTAATGTGACATGGCCCCAAGTTAATTTTGAGAGCATTTTGCACTATTGTGGTTTTCTTCATGACAGTAACAAGTTCTGTATCGCGGTTTCTCTTGTTTGTCCGTTTCAGCATGCTTCTGTGCTTGCATGCTGGTTACTTTGTTAACTCGTCTGTAGGGGATCTTGCCTCCTATTTCTACAACTGGGGTAATCAATGGCTGTAGAAATCTATATGTTACACTATTACTTAGTCCTGTGCCTTCCCTATGGAGTTATTGAGCGGTTTTCCAGACTTCCTGCCTTCGCTGCCCGTGCTGGGAAGTTTGCAGTGAAGGGGTTACAGACTGGCTCCCGTCCCCCTACAGAAGGTGGCGGCTGCTGATAAGCATGGGGATTGTGTTCTGCCAGAGGAAACTAGTTATTGCAACTTTGCCAATCTGTGTATGAATTAGTAATGTTTGGCCAAAGGTGGGAGAGATGCCCGGCTGCTGTGTTGGGTTGGCAGTGACGTCAACAACTGGACAGAGATTATAGAAAAGGTTGGGCTTTTCGTGGATTGTCAGATGCTGGATGTCATTGCTGCCCTTTTGTTCGCTGTGACAATCCCTTTATAGCTGGAGCCAGACTGATGATTAGCTAATAGAGCATATAGAAAGGGGTTGCTTGCAAGGGCAAAGCCACGTGTTGTCAGTCCGCTGTGTTTGTTTTCTGCAGAAAAGGGGCGCAACAAAAAATCCACCAAATAGTTTGGATTGTGCTGTGGACCCGCAGTGTATTTCACCCCGTGCAATGAAAGGGCAAAATCTGCATTGCAAAACCTTGAGATTTTGACAGAAGAATGAGCGGTGATGGTGCAGATTTGGAAATCCTCTTCAGGCCTCTTTCACACGGGCGATGAGAAAATTGCAGCGATATTGTATCGGCGTCCTGTGCAATATTGCTGCGATTTCTCGCAGCGATATCAAGTTTTTTGTGTCCCTACAAAATCGTGTGACTTTGTAGTGTTTTTTTTTTGCCAGGATTTTTGAGGATACTTGAAATATAAGCCCTTCCCTGGAAATAAGCCCTAGCTGCATGGAAAAAAAAATACATCACACCTAAGAGGCGCTGTCCAGCTCCCTCACACAGCTTCTATGTATCTCCGGCACTTGTTTGAAGCCCTCCAGCAGAGCTTCCTGGTCAGGAGTTTGAGAAACCCTGCCTCCAGGAAGCGCTGCCTCTGGTTGACTGAGCTGCGGTGCTAGTGAACCAATCGGAGGCAGCGCTTCCTGGAGGCAGGGTTTTTCAAACTCCTGACCAGGATGCTCTGCTGGAGGGCTTCAAACAAATGCCGGAGATACAGAGGAGACGTGTGCGGAGCGGACAGCGCCTCTTAGGTGGGATGTATTGCTTTTCGTTAGTTTTTTTTTTTCATGCAGCTAGGGCTTCTTTTAGGGGACACTGTAAGTTTCCTAATTTAAAAGTTGCATCGTACCGTAGCGTTTTCATGCGAGGCAACAGAAAGGAAGAATCCATAGGGAAACATGGACTACAAAACCTCTCAAATCGCGGCAATATTCAGCAACCCGCGATTATTTTTTTTCTCTCATTGTAGCAGCCTACCAAACTGCGCTAATGTGAAGGAACCCATTGGAAAGCAATTGGCTTCACATACATGCGATTTCTTGCACTGTCGCATCGCGAGAAAATTGCGGGATTTTGTCACCGTTGTGAAACCGGCCTTATGCTCTTATTTCCAACATGTAGATGAGGTTTTGAAAACTTCATCTACATGTACACTATCCTACCACAAGTAATTGCACACCTGAACAAGAATCAATAGTTGTATTTATTTTCATAGGTTAATACTTAGTGGCGCTCCTGATAACCTCAGATTCTCTTTGTGATATACTTTTTACTAACATCTGATGCACTTCAGCTGGTATTTCCCTCCATTCATCCTGCAAATGTCTGGTGAGTTCTCTCCGAGAAGATACATTCCAGTTCATCCCAAAGATGTTCAGTAGGGTTCAGGTGGGGACTCTGTGCATCAAAACTGAATCTGCACTACAAGTCTGTGGCAATTCCTCTGAGCACAGATGTAGCAATCCTTATCATTTAAGCAATTTTGAAACATATTACGTGTAATTGATGGAAATGTGTTATAAAAGCAACATGTTACTGAGTTACGGTATGCTGGTACAAGGAGTGTATATATAGATGCGTAATGAGGATTGCTGTGTGCAGGAGCCCTTGAGGGAGAACTGTCATGGGGATGGATTTATGTCCAGACGTATAGGTCATAAATGCAGTTACTGCTATCTATATGAGGAGTGCGAGCTGAGAAGTTGTGCTGAGAGGACTCCAGTGTACAAGAAGCTCCTCCGTACTCTTCACGCTCCGCTGCTAGGGTGATTACACAGTCCGTACAGGTTGACTGTCATCCAGATATGTTCTCTTTTCCTAATACTCATGAATAATTCAGGGATCTTGAGCAGTCTGCGCTTTGTTCTACAGGCATGAAGTTACTTGCGTAGGTTGCACATATCTGGGTAATGATGAGGGTACGGTGGCACTGCAAGATTGGCATACATAATAACCACCATTACAGATACAGATTTCAGTGTTTCGTAGCAAAGGGACAGATATAATTAGTATTTTTATTTTTAAAAGGAAGACGTGTCCCAGATATGGAGTTTTTATGTTCTACAAGTAGGTTACGGGGTTCGCGCTTCTCCATTTTGGTTGAGCTGTTTTTCAATGGCTCTTGTCTCCTAATGAACATACGAGATGCTGTTCTGTACCGGGTACATTGTTACAGTAGGCTTGCTTTGTATTAGAAAAACCTCATAGCTGTGTGTACCGAAAAGAGACTAACGAAGGATTATTCTCTTTATCATTAATTGTACAGATGAACACATTTGCATGGCATTTGATACATAACTAATTACAGCATTGTAGTACTTTGTAGTTATTACATTGAGCCTGTCATGTTAACAGTTGCTACTTGTGTATACAGCGTGTCCACAGAAATACCTCTCCAGGGGTGAAGGAGATCTTTCCAGCATTGCATGATGGTACGTGTATGGAGCATGCTTGTTCAGCACTAAAATAACTGAAGGGAATCCATTTAAGGCATATCTGAGTTTGCAACAAGTTTTTTTAAAAATACACCAGGTTCTCCTTACTCGCTGATATGCCACGGTTTGCACCATTTCAAGTCTCTAAGTTCTGATTTTCTGATCTGCTGTTTACAATCCACTTTCATGTAGGAGGCATGTAGCAAGCCTTGCATTTTGCCAGTAGTTACCTGTCCTGACTTCCCTGCCCTGATTTCCTATGCTGTATTGCACAAACTGGTCCAATCAGCAAAGGACAGTACGAACGAGTGCCCACCCCTCTGCTCTCCCAGGACGATTCAGGCCAAATTGTGAGTAAGCCCAATATATTGTGAGTACACACACAGACACGCACACCCCAGGAGAGAGGCAGAGACTGTGGTGATCTCAGTGTCTGCAGATCTGTTAGGCTGCAGCCTCCAAGTGCAATGAAGCGCGCCCTCTTGCTATGGAAACCTCCCTGTGTCCTTATTACAGACGTTCTATATCTAATGACCAAGTAGATTGCAGAGAAAATGGAAGGGAGACCCTTAGTGGCAGCCACTTCAAACGCAATTTACACTAGTAAGGCCCCTCATACGGGCTGAAATTCTGCGGCGGGAATTTTTGCCCCTGCCCGCCTGCATAGGATTGCGTTACAAAACGCAATCCTATGCAGACGGCTGCGATTTGTCCGCGTGAAAACACACGGAAAACAAATCGTGGCATGCTCTAATTCTGTGCGGGTCTCGCAGAGTCACGTACAGAAATGTCAGTGGTGACTGGGCGGACTACGCTCTGTGCATGCGCCGGCTGGCCAGCAGCCGGCGCATAGCAGAAAACAGAAGACGCCGGGAGAGGGTGAGCCGCAGGCCTCTGCAGCGGCACGGATCTGCATCCCGCTGCGAGAATTCTCACCGCGAGATCCGACCCGGCTGTCTGCAGGCGGCCTAAAGCAACAACATTTTTAATGCACATCTATTATGGAAATGATGAGACTAACACAAACTAGTAGATGAGCAGAAGTTGTCTGAAAACTGGGTGACCTTTAGGATGAATTAGCATAATCATTTATTAATGGGAATTTTAAAAAAAATGCCACAGTGAATTAATGCAATCGTGAAATAAAAAGGAAAGATCTCTTTTGCCCCTAGATGGGTATTACGGTGGACACAGAGTCATGGTCCATGGCCACCATGTTCCCCATACTTGACCCCTTTTGGATTTCTTTCTGTGAGGGTCACCTTAAAGCAGCTGTGTACGACGGATACCCAGAAGCACCCAGTGTGATGTTGGCGAACTGGAGCAACTAATGCAAGCGGTGCTACATGCTGTCCATTCTGCCATGATCAGCACTAAACTAACCATTTGGCCCCATCAATCTTTAGCATCATTAGGGGTCCCAGAGTTCCGATCCCCACCAAGTGATGCTATATCCCTAGTGTTGAATCCTAACCATAAGACACATTTCCTTCTATGACCATCTATTCTCAATGACTTGCCTACTGTATTAAATTATTAACCAATTTGTATAGAATGAATTTTGCCTGGTACTTTCTAGCAACTCTGTTGATGTAAACTTTAATAACGACCGTGGTTAGGAAGCTTATTCTGCAGGTATGGGAAAGTCGGATGACCATCGGGCGTTGTCATTGTAAGTTTGCTCTTTATCCTGCAACTTTGGCCCCTTGAGCGGTTCGGAGCCACATCCCGGTTCCCCAAGCGTGTCGCCCAGACACCCTTCCAGAGACAATGCTATTTGAATCATTCTTTTAGGGAATTTCACAGGCTGCTTGAAATTGCTTTGTCGATAGGCTTACTTTACTGACGATCAATATGGCCCGTTTTGGTGAGTGATTTAAAGAGTCTTTCTCCAACTGCGCAGTAGTAATGTTGTTCGGTGGGAGATTAATGGCAGGATGCACAACGCTTGTCACTTTTAGCTCCGTACATCTGATGGATGCTCATTAGATTAACAACGGGGTGTAAATTTGTCTGCCGAGTGATTATTTAGCATTTAGCTCAGGAATATTATTTATGATGTGTTGGGAGGCAGAGAATGGTAATATATGGGCTTTGTTCTATCTGTCCAGACGGACCCTGCCTGTCCAGACGATCCTGAGGGATTGACAGGTCTGGATTACAAAGTGATAGTATTTAGTTAAAAACCCACACACGTTTAAGAAGGAGTTGTAATCTGAAAGCACATTATGGGGATTGGCCGGAGAGAACCGCCCCTTTTTTCTTAGGTTATGTACCCGACCATCCCCACCACACATGGTCCCAGTGGTCATGTATATGTTGACTGACATTGCTTTTAAGTATGTGTTATACTTTTTTTTTTATTTTTTTAAGTTTTTGGGACCACCTTTAAGAAGATTAGATTTTATATTTTTGAGACCTTTTTGGTCTTAATTTCTTTCGGTTTATTTTTCTTCACCGATTCCTTTTCTTCTTCCTCCTCCGCACCCTCCCTCCTTGTGCCTCAAGGCTGTAGTTGTAAATCACGGGGTCATTTGTTTTTGTGTAAATGAACTGTGGGATCTATTCCACTTTGTTGTTTGAGGCTTGTTTAGTCTGACTGGAAAGATCAGAGGTTTTGTAAGAATGACAGCATGTTATCCCAAGTCTTACCTCTTTCATCTTAGATCTGTCTTCTCACACTCTGTACTATCAAAGCATCGGCCATGTCCATCACCTCGTCCGCATCCTAGAACTGTCTATCACTGTTTCTGCAGCTCCAGGGTCTACATCATATACTATCCAAGCTGTTTTTGACGGTTTCAATTTTTTTTTCCATTCCACTTAATATATGTATTATCTGTTTAGTTTCCCCCCCCCCCCCCCTTTTGTAATTCATTTAATTGCTTATTTGTTAGTACACAAAAAACCTTTTGGGTAAAGTTATCCATCATCAGTGAGACTGTGGAATTCTCTGCCCGAGGATGTGGTGATGGCAAACTCGGTAAAAGTTGAAGAGGGCACTGGACGCCTTTCTTAAGCGTTACAATATTACATATTCTAGTCACTGATTTTCTTCAGAAGGGTCTGTGATCCTGGGAATATTCTGATTGTCAGACTGGAGTCGGGAAGGATTTTTTTTCCCCTTTAAATGGGGAAAATTGGCTTCTACTTCATTGAGATGTTTTTTTGTTTTTTTTGCCTTCCTCTGGATAAACATCGGGGGGAGTAATAGGCTGAAATAGATGGACATCTGTCTGTTTAGGTCTTACACACTCAGCACTATTTCACTGTGTTTGGTTAAAATGCCCTTTTAATTCTAGTTCTTTTATCAGATGTTCAGGAAGCAAGATGGTGGTGGTCCTGACACGTGAAGGGGGCACCATTGCTAGTTTAGTACTGCAGTGGCCTTAGCATTTCCAGACCTCAATTTCATGACTAGAGCAAGTCGATTCAGGACGGAATTTCAGTATTACCCCAACCTTTTACCCCTTCTTCCCCATTGAATAAAGACCAGAAACGCCAACAAATTGAATGAAATGTCCACAGCAGCCATTCATTTCAGAAATAAAAACAGTTTTAAACAGTAAAATCCCTGAGGTATTGCTAATATATAATGTATACATGTATAATACTCACCAAAGTGTGCTTCCATGCATTCAGACAATACATAATAACATTGAACAAGGAGTAGCCAGCAATGGAAGCCCTTGGAGCTGCAGCGGTATTCTGCACTATCCTTTTTATCACCAGCCGTCACCCAGCTCTGAGGCACAGAAACGACCACCTGTAGACGCCATCAACTATTACAGTGAATGACCCCAAAGAGATAACACCTTAAGGAGGTCCAACCTTCAGCCATAAAATAAAATCCATCTTCAGTTGATTTAGGGGAATGTATGTCCATAATACTTTCCCCCACTGAATGTAAACCAGTAGCTCCAAGAACTCCCTCCATAGATGCCACAACAAGGAAGAGACCCCCAAATAAAGTACCAAACCACAAACTCTAAACTACTCTACTCGAAAAAGCACTCAATGGGATAAGGGGTTCAGGCAGGAGCAACTGTAAAGTTCAAACCAGCTGGGTGTGAGGGGAGGTCCATGCTGTGCCATATACACGGTGAGTGAACACTCAGCTGGACTGTTCTCACACCATTTCCTTACTCCTTCCTGTTGCCCATCCAACATCCAAACTTCCAGTCTTCTCCAAAACTTTCTCTAACTGTGTCGGAGCATTCCAGTCTCTTCTGTAGCTTGCAGTACTGTTGAAGATTGGTGAAATGCCCACCAATTTTATAATGTAACATCCCAGGGATATGTCTTTTAACTTGGTGATGGGAAAACCCATTTAATTAGAAGTAAACTCACTTTACCCTCTTAAAACTGAAACTGAATGTTACCACAGTGTGTTGTCATTACTGCATGTGTGAGCGATGGGTAGTGTGCCCAGCGCAGGTGAGAGATCTGAGCGTTTCTTCTCATTACCCATGCTGTGTGATCATACCAAGCGTCATACCTGCTCATTAGGTGTCTCCGCACAGCAAGGAGGCTTCAAGAAATCCTCTGAGGAGATCGGGATGCCTGCAGCACATCAGCCTCGTGTTTGTCTGCACCACCTGAGAGACGCCAGTCACCTTAGCAACATTTCTACCCCAGGGATTCGGGTATCAGTTACCATCAAAATATCTCCGAAGAGTTCACTTGGGGGCGATGGATAGAACTGGATCTTGGAAAACATCTTGGAAATAAATCTGCATTCGAGTGTTACATTCAGGCTCTATTTAGACGGGTGAGTTTTGTGTGTTGTGAGATGCACAAAACGAACACGAAAACAGAACCCCTTATTTTAAATGATTCTATTTACATGTGCAAGCGGAGACGTGCTATTCTGTAAAATCGCAAAAAACTTCCCCATAATCTGCAATAGACGAGTTAAAAATCACAGTACACTTGTATGAAACCGCACATTCATGTGAGTGCAATGTGTATTTTTTTTTTCCTTTCTTCCTATTGAAACATGCTATTTTTTTCACATGCATGAAATTGCAGGCGCAACTCCAATTGACTTCAAGCATCAATAGCAAGTGACATGCTACTTCATTATTTTTTTTTTTCCAAATCTGCTTTGGAAAAATCTGTGACTTGAATTCTCATTCAGATGGATGGGACACGGCTTTGGCACGGAATCGGCGCCAAAATCCGTACCAAAATCCCTTCCGTAGGGCTGACTGTAGTAAAATAACAAATAGAGCACTACTTGCCCCTCCGCTGCTGCAGGGATTGAGCGCTGCAGCCCCGCTGTGGTCCTGGCGTTTGTTATGTCAGCTAACTTCAGAGGAAGGTGGGCAGCTACTCCAGCCAATCAGAGGCTACAGCGTCATGTGCCCTTATTTTTGGCATCATGCACTCAGAATAGGAGTGCCGGTGCCAGGAGAGCTGCCACAACAAACGCCCGGGCTGCTGTATTTATTATTTTACCAGACAACCCCTTTAATTCTGACCATATCCTTCTGAGATCTGTATTTAGACATGTAGATTTTGGTGGGGAATATCTGGCAGCGTCTTGTGGAATATTCAGTTGCGTATGAAACCACCCTAAGTAACTGGGTGGGAATATGTGTAGCAGCTGTTTCTTGGTCCCCTGATTGGCACCCTAAAATTTTAAGGCAATTTCTAAGTGCCAAATCAGTCGGGCTACGAAGAATCATGGGATCTTCAATAAATAAAAACACACAACACCATTTTTGGCGATAAAAGGCCGTAGTATTTTATTAAAGGGCTCAATTGGACAGTTTTCTTCCCATTAACCAATATCCTCAGTCACGATGTAATAATTCAAAACAATACTTGGTCACCACGACACAAGTAACCCTATAACTTATGAGGGCCTCATTAACCCAACTCCATCCCTCATACCACCATCAACTTTGTAATAACTTAAATGAGGTCCTAACGCCCATTTACACGCAAAGACAGTCTTTCAAACGATTGAAAGATTGACAGTTTTAGCGATCGTTTTGCATAAACTGCTAAGGGACACTAATGTCCCTTAGCAGTTTATTACCTTCCTTTGTGTGTAAATGAGCCTCCAGCAGCTGTTTGCAAATCCCAGTATGTGGTCTGGACTTTGCACTCAGCTGCATTGTCTTTGCACAGGCTGAGAGCTGAAGACAATATAATCAGCTGCTCCCATGTGGAGAACACAGCGTGCAGTCCCTGCTATCTCTCTCTGGTTGAACGATGGATTTTAAGCTCCCCTAAAAATCATCATTCAGCCGAACAGTAAAAAGATGGAAGCCTTTACACACAACGATTATCGCCCAAAAGCCATCATTTGGCCTCCGGAATCCGCAGCAAATACCACCTATAGCATGCAATGCAAAAGTGATTCTTCATGCACACGAGCGGAAACCAATTGTGTTTTCCGCTCCATTTCTGTGCAGGCTCTACACGGACAGCTTCCATTGAATTCAATGGAAGCAATCTGACCCACAGTCTATCCGAAATGTCAATTTCCGAATTTGCTGTGGATACACGCGTCATCATGGGAAATTCATGTCCTCATTACTAAGGGCGTATATATTATACTTGCCATTAAATGCTCAATACCCATGGTGCTTTTCTGCCTAACAGTCATCAAGCTTACATGTTTGTTTGCAATGTATTCCTAGTTTTAATAAAAGGGTTTCAAAGTGGATACAATAAAACTGGATACTAATATGAAGAGTGCTGAAGACTCCAAGTGGTTTCCCTAATATGAGACCTGTTCTAGTGGGGGATCCCTTTCAGCTTGTGTGTCCTTTCCAGTAATATTACAAGCTATCAACCTTACCAAAGCAAAGCTACAATGTAACTACAGGAATGCTACTTGTAGACGAGCAGATTCTCTTTTCATCAAGCGAGTGTCGTCACCGCTAGCTCGTTGGCACTTGTGCAACCGGTTTAGACAGGCAGCTCACCGTTTGCTCGTTCGTAAGAGAACTCGTTCAGTGCCTGTATAATTGAATGAGAAAGTCTGAACGAGCGCTGGTTAAACCGAACGATAAGAAATCGAGCCAACGATGGTTTTTATGCCTGCAGAAGAATGAACGACAAATGAAAAGTGAGCGATTCTCTGTTAAAACGAAGGATTATTGTCCACTTTCACTCATTTGAACGATTGTTTTTGAACCATCCCCGTTCCATCTGGAAGCGGCTTTACCCGTGTGTTCCCCAGAGCAGATCTTCAAGAGTGAACATCTTAACTGTTCGTGTTCCTTTTTAGTACCTGCACGGTATTTCTGTGTCTTGCATCATCTGGGTGACTGGCACTAAATCCATGTCTTTGCAAGCTGATATGTAACTGCACACAAATCACCTTCGCTTTGGTCTTATCCCTGATTAGAAAACCACTTCCACAAATGTTTGCCTCATCATAACCCATCTTGTAAAATGCATTAGTGGATGGCACTGATGCTAAACAGACTGTTCGTCGGGGTTATTATCGCCTGTTTATTGTATGGAGCGCCATCCTGAGAGTTTACAATAGTTGATACTTTTTCAGCAGCACAAAATAACACATCGAGCCAGCCACGGAGAGAATATGCCAGGCGTACAGCCTCCATGTGTCCTCTGTGCCCGCTATCCTGGCAGTGGATTCCAGTTGGCAGGTGGACTAACCAGTCATTTACCCATTGGCTACAGAATAGAAGATAATGTAGCTTTGTAGCTATTGCGCTGGTATTATTTAATATCCCAACAAGCTGTGGATTCTGTCCTTGTTTGCTTAAAAGGGCATCCAATTACCCGGGCATGGTCTGCACTAGTCTTTGCCATGCGGGAATTGAAAGACTCAGCCTGGTAAGTGTTCATTGTGTAGTTATATAGGGCACCAATGTAATCTGCTACAATGAGAATATGGAGTGAAATCAATGGTACTATTTTATTTATTTCATCATTGGCTGTTTTTTTTTGTTTTTTTTTTCGTTTTTAACATGGCTATATAGATGATGCAAAGAGTCTGTTCACGGTCTATGGGCCTGCAGAGACCTATCCTAGGCTGCTTTCACCCTACTTATGTCTGCACAGCAGCCGTGGGGAATTTAGTTTCATCTAAACCTTTTCTTTTCTATCATCAGATGTGTTGTTTTTTCGTGTTTGTTTGTTTTTTTTAGTGTAGTGCAGTATCTTTTTGTTATCCCGAAGTCGCGGTCTGAATCTTTCCCGCTGAGTGTTAGTTGGGCATATCTAGTTCACTGGGCATATCTAGTTCACTGTGCCTATCCGGGCCAGGTTGAGTTTGGCATGTTCATGGGCTTCTAATCTAATGTGCCGGTGGAGGAGGATGCCTAGACTGTGTAGCAGAATGTCAGAGGCACAGGATCAGCAGTAATATCTGCCGAAAGTGGGGGGGGGAAACAAACTGAGCAGCCCAGGGGTGCGAGTCAGGCCGCTTTCACGCGGGCTACAAAATCACACAATTTTCTCGCCATGCGACAGTGCAATAAATGGCATGTATGTGAATGCTTTCCAATGGGTTCTTTCACGTTCGTGATGTCTTGTAGGCTGCTACATTGTGAGAAAACAAAATCGTGGCATGCTGTACATAGCTGCAATTTTTAATATTTTTTTTTTTTGTATCCCATGTTTTCCCCTATGCAGCCTCCTTGTTTATCGCATAGCACGAACTTGCAATTTTCCGTGCGATGGGATTTTTTATTTTTTATTTTTTAAATCATTAAAAAGTCCTATTAACTTTCTCATGATGAAATTGCGGGTAGCGGTGATTGATTGTGAGATTTTTTTCACAAGAAAAAGCATCACTGACGCTACAAGATTGCATCTGCAAAGCTGTGATGTCCCAGCAATCTTGTAGCACCGATGTCGCTCGTGTGAAAGAGGCCTTGGGGCTTATTCACACAGGCGAGAATCTTGTGCGTTGCACGACACAAAACGTGCTTGACTATAAACGCCATTCTTTTGAATGGAAGTCTTCACTTGAATTATTTTATTTTATTTTTTCTTCTATGTGCCGCGAGGATAAAAATTGCAGCATGTCTTATCATTTGGCGTCTCACCCTTAAAAGACCACGCATGGCACTTGCATGCCATGCATTGTGCATGCAAATGCGATGTTTGTAGCATAGAGGTCCCAGTGGTGCATCAGGAACAACTTTACTTCAGTGCCACAGGCTGCAGTATGACATCAGCATAATGACGTGACGGCAGTGTTGCCATGATGTGTACTAGAGGCGATTGACTATCAATGGTGATGGCACCCCAAACCTTGACTCCAAGTAAAGTGCTGACTTGTAACACTTCAAAATGGTGGAAGGATCAGCCCCATTGCCACATCTCTTCCAGAGTCTTACTAGGCGATGATTATTGTTGAGACGGAACCTCCATTCACATCTGGACACTACACTGTTCTATTCAATGTGCCACGTTGGCTCTACTGCAGGCTTCCACAATGTGAATGGACGTGTGAAGGCTGCCCATCACACCTCCAGAACGGACGGCTTGCCCGCAGACCTGACTCAGCCAATCTTCAATGCACATCTTGCTCTTCTGACCACTTCTCCAAATTCGACCCACGGTTGTGACGTCTTAGTCAATTTCTGCCATGATGTGACACAAAGACCAACCGACTATAGGTAGCCCTATGATGAAACCTTTAGTAAGTATTTTATGAAATGGCTTGTAAATAAGGAAAATGGAACAGTAACTCTGCAGCACCACCTATTTGATTTGCAGGAATGCTGCCATCTAAGTCCAACCCTTTAATGCAGGTCTTTACAACAATGATTGGGATTTAAAAACCAAGCCAAAATCCATACACAAACAGCTGTTTCAGGGTGTTTGCCCCTCATCAGTGTGCAGTAGGTTTCTGGCTTGGTTAGTGAGAGGCCTGTGACGTGGGACGGGAGGGGTATCCTTTCTCCGTAAAGAGAGCACCTAAAAGGTGAGTGAGGAGACTCGTAAGGCCTCTGGGAAATATATGCAAATAAGGAAGATGCAGCGCCACCTATTGGATGGCAGCATTCATGAAAAACAATGTCCAACCTTTTATACAGGTCTTCATAACAATGACTGGGAATTGAAAGCCAAGCCAGAATCCATGCACAGACAGCTGTTTCAGGGTGTTTGCCCCTCATCAATGTGCAGTAGGTTTCTGGCTTGACTAGTGAGAGGCCTATAAAAATGGCTCTAAACGGCATCTTAGAGGCATCTTCTTTTCATAATTTTTATCTGGAAGCACACAACAATATGCAGCAGTTTTCGTGTATGTGACAGCATCACCAAAGTTAGCTTCACAGACTAGTTTTCGCTCCCCGATCATGTGATTGACTTGGAATTGCATTAGTTTACATAACGTATTTATCTGAACATACCCTGACAATTGCATAATGCCGCGACAAAATCTTCACGGTGACGCGTTTTCTCTGTGAGGCATTTACAAGTTTAGATTTTGGGTTTATTTTGTCCATTTAATATATCTCTAGATATGGAGGGAGGGGGGGGGGAGCTGAAAATGAAAGTTGCAAAACTGAAAACTTGTAAATGTTCGCATACATCGACTTTACAATAAAACATCTAATCCTCAGCGGTGCTGCAGTCCAAGGCTTCTGGGAATAGCTCTTTAATATTTTCTTTGTATTTGGCGTTCTGTTTAGCGCACTTGATCACACTTGTCCTTGAGTTACCTGAGCTGTTTAGTACTCCAAGTGAGCACTTAGAGAACTGATTACATAAACGGAGGCTGGCATTCAGCGTGGTGTTGGGAGGGGGGGCTACATTCAGTAGGCTGCACACTCATCTGAATTCAATTAGGGTTGAAACCAATTAGCTTACATTTGTATTCACATTAAACAGTGGAACGTAGTTTTTTTGTTTTTTGTTTCTCCCACTCTAAGATTAGAAATGCATGAAGAAAAGTGGCAGCCAACACGGTGTGTGGGCTCGGGATTTATAGCGAATGTCTCTAGTCTTCAAGTTATGGCTATGTACTTCTAGCAGGAAGGTGGCAAGTAGGTTGGTGACATATGTCCATGCAGCGGAGCTCATTAATCTCCGCATGGAAAGTTATGGTACTCTGTATGCTTAGGAGGGTGCACCGTTTTTGAAATCTGATATGACATTGAGGGGTTGGTACGTGGTTTGGCTGGCTATTAGGGATGGAACTTCCTGTTTTAATTATGACCGGAGCGCTACAGAAAAGGCTTCTGGCATCGTATATGTTGCCTACGCTCCTTCGAACTGCATCTCTCACGGTCGCATGTAACCTTTTTGCAAAAAGACCTCCAAAGAACATGCACTTTTTTTTTTCTCTATGCTGCCGCTGTGTTGCATTTCTTTGCAATATTGTTGCAGTTTATTAAAATTGCAGCAGCTTAAAATTACTTTTTGTGTAAATATACCTTAACGCACAAATGGATATTTTTTTAAACCTTTTTAACATCCAAGTAGTCTGATTTTTTAAATATGCCCATGTTGGTTATTCATGTATGTTATTAGGTTGGCTGCAGGAGCATATAGGGTGAATCGGCGTGACTTGGTGAAATGGCATGAATTTGCTCAAACTGCAGCAAAAAAAAAAAACATAACTTGACCGCAACCTGTGAAGTCACCTACAATGTGCAATTACTCTCAACGTATTGCTGATGGTTTGGGAGTCCTTCTTTAGGCCTCCTTCACACGAGGCGAGAAAGTCGGGCGATTTTTATAGCGTTGGTACAATGCTACAAATCGCATGTATGTGAAGTCCATGTTTTTCTATGGGTTCCTTCACACATGTGATGTTTTGTAGCATGCAACAACCCAACACAAAAACCTTGTGGGTCCAGTGACTCGTGAGGTTTTTGTACCCCATGGTTCTCTATGGAGCCTTCCTCTCTGTTTTCGTGCGATGCAACTTTGACAGTAGGAAATCCTACTGTCAAAGCCTAAACTAAGCCCTGGCTGCAGGGGAAAAAAACAATGCATACATCCCCTTTAGAAGCGATGTCTGACGCTGCTGCAGCTTCCACTCGGTCACCAGCACTGTTTCTCTTCATCTCTTCTGGCCAGGGATTGAAAATTCCCTGCCTCCTGGAAGCCCTGGCTGTGATTGGCTGATGCTTAGCCAATCACAACCATTCATCGAGCGCTGGCTGTGATTGGCTAAGCATCAGCCAATCGCAGCCACCGCTTCCAGGAGGTGGGGATTTTTCTATTACCGTCCAAAAGAAATAGACTGCTGGGGACCGAAAAGAAGCTGCGGCGGAACGCAGGACAGTGCTTCTAGGTGATGTATACTTTTTTTCTTTCGGGATAGGGTTTTTATATGCCAAGCAACTTTGTAGCACCACATGCGACTTTGTAGCGCTACACAATTGCGGTATCACCACGAGAAATCGCAGCAATGTCGCGCTGACTAGCTATGCTGTGTCGCCTGTGTGAAGAAGGCTTAAAATTTAGAATCCGTAAGAAGGTTACCCGGAGTTCTCTCATGTGTCCAAATTAATTAACGATGATCATTTGGAGAAAGAACAAGAGACATCAACTTTGGTGTGAAGTCATTGCTATGCTCTTTCTAAAGAGCCCAGCCCAGTTTATTTATAGTGCGAGCAGACAAAGTATATTTACCTATCATGGCGGACCACCTACCTGAACTTAACAAATCATGACCAAATTTGATGAATAATTGTGACTCCTTGCCCACCCCATCCTAGTAAAGGAATGCGGACACAAGGACCTAACAAACGATTCGGACATTTCCTACTACCAAGAATAGCTCAGGTCTCCGCAGCTTTAAAAATTTCAGACTTGGGTCGTCCTCAGATGAGCGTATGCGTATTTCCGTGCGCCTGAGTGTTGCATTTCTTTTGGAATGAACGATTCTTTCTTTCTTGCTTGTATTTTACTGTACTTTACTTTTTGTGGCTGCAAGGCATGTCCATTTGCGCACGACAAAGACGCTGATTAAGAATGGCTAATTAGTCTGCGTTGCCGATGTGTTCTTTTTCCTGCACAATTAGTATTTCACTCCCCTCCTAGCGTATTGTGCGCACATTTGCGCAACCCCATTGACTTCTATGGGAACTTTTGGGTGTGCAAATGCGCAGGAAAAGGGAGCATGCTGGGTTTTCTTTTCCGTGACTGAAATATGCAGGAAAAATACGTGCATGTGAATGAACCCAATAAAATCAATGGGTTCTATTCTGTGTGCATTGTGTGAAGGGCGCCTTAAAGTTAACCCATGAATGACAGGTGTAACAATCACCTTCATAGTTTCACAGTGATTTCCAGGCAAGGCATAGACTGCACATTAAGAAACATAAGTGGTCTTTGATCAAAACCTCGCCGCCGCGGTCTCTCCTCTCCCTGTTGGCCAATTGTTGAAAGACACCGATCACCTGTTTACACCAGACGATCATTAATCAACCAGCGACTATTTTTAAGTGATCTGAAATGAAGCGACTAGTAACGAACTCCTTGCACATCACCCATTTGCTGGCCATATTTACACGGAACCATCGCTTACATTCTCTCTATTGAGTGACTAGTCGCACAGTAGCGGTCCTGTGTAAAGTCACTCTTATTAACCATTTGTGCTGTCACCACTGCAGGGCTTCAGAAAGAATAGCTCTGTAGTACAGCACAGCAATTCTGAGACAACCCCCCTCCGGTAGAGTATATGCCCCTATACATTCCTATTTATATAGCGCCGGTAATCCAGGCTAAAGCTTCCCTTTCATGCAGCCTATAGCAGGATTATAGGTCTACTGCTAATGTGATTTGCATCTGAGCTCATCAAAGCAGTAATGGTATGCCGCGTATAGAGAGTGCAGAGGGAATGAAGGCGAGAGTGCGGCGTTGTATGTAGTTGTGGTATTCTTCGGGCATGTGATATGTGATGTATTTGCGCCCCGGGCTGTAAACCTCAGGAGCAGGGTTTATAGACAGTGTGCCGATTATGGATTGTCGCGTACGGAGTGTTTTTATGGCACCGAGCTCCATAAATGTGTATGTGTGTTCCGATCCAGATGGATGATGCTGTGGATTGTGCTGACAACCCTGCGAGAGGCTGATTTAATAGACACCGCTCTCACCGTCTTATCGCTGCTGTCCAGAAATCCTGCTGCTGACACGCAGCATTTAGTCAGCTGTTGCTGCTTCTATTGGCTTAACTTTATCACATCACGGATTTATCAACACAACCTTTAACTCGCAGCGCTCAGCGGGGAAGGTAGAATATTTCCGTCTATTAGGGGATATACATTTATATTCATGCATGTTATTGAAATGTAGAACTGTGCGCCGCTGAATGTATTTCCTATTTAAATAAGCTTTCTCTCAACTACAGATGATTATGTCAAGATTTTTGGTTTTTGTAGTTGTAATCGGCAACATATGCTCCACGTTGGGTTGCCTATACGCATAGGGGGATTCTTGTCGTCTGCCAAATGGCGCAGGATCGTGCAGGTTTTAGGGTTGGTTTTTATGTCTTGGCTGTATTATAAGCTCTTCAACCTTTGTTGGATGTTGATTATTAAAAGGCTCTGCTGGATTATATAGCTGACCATGTTCTCGCTTTACAAGAAAAATCTAGCTGCTTAGCTCGAGATCAGGAAAGACCAGATGTCCAGTTTTAGCAATTTGTAGTTTTATAGCAAGATCATCTATGTTATACGGTTTACATATTATGCAGGGTGCGCCACGAAAAAGTAAGCCGGCACCACACACTTATGTCTAAAAGAGAATCTGTCTCTGTTGCCCATAGCAACCAATCACAGCGCAGCTTTCATTTCTTATAGTGCTGAGGTAAAATGAAAGCTGCACTGTAATTGGTTGCTAGGGGCAACAGAGACAGATTCTTTTAGACCGCTTTCCTAAGGGTACCTTTACACTTGTGAGAAAATCGCACGTTTTTTTGGGCAATGCGAGAGTGAGTAAAAGTATAAAAACCAACGGTTTCCTTCACATTTGCAATGTGTTTACTCATGCGATGTTGCGAGTAAAAAAAAATTGCGGCATGCTCTATCTTTCTGCGTTTTTGTTCTTTTAGTCTCCCATGATTCCCTATGGAGCCTTATTTTTATCGCATCGCAAAGTACAAACTTGCGATTTTCATGCAATGCATTTCTAACATCAGAAATGTATTTATTTTTGGTGAGAAAAAGCAGCACCAGCTCTCGAAAATCTTGGATTTTCGAGCGGAGATATTGCGATCATCTGTGCGAAGGAGCCCTAAGAGTGTGGAGCCGGCCTACTTTTCCGTGGCCACTCTGCAGAATCGCAAGATCTGATCTGTAGCTCTTTTTACTATAGAGTGCCCATAAAAACTTCAGTAGCTATCGGCTAAACACTCGTTCGACTAACGTTGACTTCAATGGAAGCCATCTGCGCAACAATGGGCATGCTGCAATTTTTCCCTACATGAACGGAAACTGGTTTCCGCTCGTGTGCAGGAAGAATCGCTTTCCAAAGCATGCTGTGGGCAGTATTTGCTGCGGAATCCAGAGGCGCTCGCCCGCTCCAGATTCCGCAATGTAAATCCACCCATGTGCAGACCACCATACTCTTGTAACTTATTACCACAACAATTGTTGTAATTCTAGACATTAGTTCACACTTTTATATAGTTGACCTGAAAATAATCATTACACTATTTTGTTTTTTTTTCTTTGTAGGTATGGTCTGAACATGCGTTGCTTGGCAGCTCGAGTCAATTATAAGACTCTAATATTTATCTGCTCGCTCTTTACCCTGGTGACCGTCTTGCTGTGGAACAAATGCTCCTCCAATGACCATTCGTCTACCCTTCCATGGGGACCACAATTGGGCTTAAGGGTTGAAAGCCTTGAGAAGAGGGCCGCAGCCTCTGAGAGTAATGCTGCCAATGCCCAGCTCAGATCAGAGGAGGCTTCGCCACAGGAGCAACAGAAGGCACCACCTCTGGTGGGCAGTAAAGGATCGGGACTGAAGTATGAGGAGATAGACTGCTTGATCAATGAGGATCAAAATGTGCGCTGCAGGAGAGAAGGCAATGAAGTCTACATGCCCTTCTCCTGGCTGGAGAAGTACTTTGAGGTTTATGGGAAAATTGCTCAGTACGATGGCTTTGAACGATTTGAGTTTTCCCACAGCTACTCCAAAGTATATGCACAGAGAGGCCCATACTATCCCGATGGGGTATTTATGTCCTTTGAAGGTTACAATGTGGAAGTAAGGGATCGCGTGAAATGCATCAGTGGTGTAGAAGGTAAGTCATATTATTCTATGATTAAAGGGCCACTCTGGCGAAAACTAATTTTTCCATGCCTGCCCCCCTCACCTGATTGCCTGTCACACTTTGGAGGTCTCCTCCATGATTTGCAGCCACTTTCATGCAGTGCGGCCTTCTGTCTGATACTTATCAGGCACCATCTTGAGAGTGAGATTTTTTTTACTTTGTTTCACCTCAATCCTATGATGCATTAGCTGAGGCTGTACCATTTGCCTGCACAGTGGACAGTTTAATTATATTTCCCTTCTATATTCACCTCAATAAACTACACACCATAAATATACAATCAGAAGGATGAGCTGTGATCTCCTCTATTATACCTGTGTGGCAGTAACTGTGCTAGGAATACTTGTATCCCCCTGTATGCAGTTTCTGTGGTAGGTCCATGTAATGGCATCACACACACTGAGAAACTGACTAGAAAATGAATACATAACCCCAAGTAGATTCTGGTCAGAATTGAGATCACATGACCATCTGAGGAAAAAAAAGCTGGGAAATTCAGATTCAAGGTAACACTAGTTCACTTATATACACTGGAGTGATAGCTACAGCGGCCCTTTAACTAGAACTCAATGAATATCATATTTCCACAGATGATTTAGGTGTTTGTGTCTCAATGTTAAAGCATGCTTATATAAATAGTAATGGTAATACAGCAAACGTCCTTTTTGGGGGGGGGGGGGGGGGTTAATTTGCACATTGGGATATTTTAATAGATGGTCTACAAAAATTTGACATGTACTTGGGCTTTAACATGTATTTATAACCAAAATGCTGATCTTCACAACCACATCCGTAAGAAAGCAGGCATGTGAACACATGAAAGGTGCCAAACCGAACTTGGAGAGATCTCTCATTCACAGAAGCTGTACACATAATGTAGCTGATTGATACATTGCCTGTATATCTTCATCAGCCCATTGTCCCATGTCCCACTGATCGTACTGGAGCTAATTACAGCCATTAGTCATTACAGCTCACTTCTTCCGCCATCCTCTGCAGCATGCCCACAACACACTCTCCCATAGAAGTCAATAGGGCTCCTCCTGTCCGTTGTCTGAATGTCTTTTTATATATTGGTATCTGATTTAAGTAAAAAAAAATATAGGGGGCACATTCTCTGTAAAACCAAATTTAGATTGATCCCGAGACAGAATTTTGTCTTGAGGAGCAAAGGGTGTGATGGTGTATATTAAAAATGGTGTATATTGGCTGCATTCTGCTGTCCCTTTGATCCACCAGTTCGGGGTCCCATTTTCAGCTATTCAAGATGGCTAAAGCAATATTTAGACTACCTAATCCGCCAGAATGCATTGTGCTGTGCACTGATAGTTAACGATACCTGCTCTCTGATTGGCCAGAGCTGCACATGTGCTCAGCGCTTGCCAATCAGAGAGCAGTGTGCATTAAGTAGTTAGGAAATTGCTGCAGCCATCTTGGACATCCAAAAATGGAGCCCAGAACTGACGAATTGGAAGGGTGGAAGAACAACTGCAGCTGATATAACCACCTCTCCCTCTTGTCCCAGCACAGAATTTTGTCTGGAAATCGGAGGATTGCTTTAACCCCTTAGTGACCCAAGCTTTTTTGTTTTGTTTTCTTTGTCCATTTTTGTTTTTTTTCCTCCCGCCCCTTTAAAAAAAAAATCGTGACTCCTACTTTTATTTATCCATCGACGTAGCTGTATAAGGGCTTGTTTTTTATTACGATTACTACTATACCAAACTTAGGTTTTTTTTTGTTTTGTTTTTGCTGTACTAGTATTTTTTTTCAAAGATATTTAGTTTTTTTTCAATTATTTTCTGCCGCTATCTTCTGAGCGCAATAACTTTTTTAAATTTTTCCGTTGACATAGTTGTGCAAGGGCTCATTTTTTACGGGATTTCCTGTAGTTTGCGTTGCTACCATTTTGGAATACATACGACTTTTCGTTCGTTGTTTATTGCATTTTTAGGGGACCACAACTAGTGATGCTTTAATCGCTCCTGCAATTTGACAGGCAGTCTATCAAGCCACCCTACGAGGATGGCTTGATAGGCATTCTGCCATGACAGCCCTAGGGCCCCGGCTCCCATCACATCCACACGGCTCCCTGTGATCTCATCGCGGGGGGCCATACAGGACCCCCGAACAAGAATTGGCAGCGCCATTTAAAAGGTTAACAGCCCCAATGAGCTGCGCGTCTCATCAGAACGGTTACCTGCGGGTATCAGCTGTAATAAACAGCCGGCGCCTGCGGTGTATGGAGGGAGATAGCTGCGCGATCCCCCTCCATACATGTGCGGCAATGGCAGGACGTAAAAACATTATAGGGCGGTCACTAAGGGGTTAAGAAGTCGAAGTATTATGCAATGTGAGATAATTATGCTATTTTACGTAGAGAGATATATTATTTTTTCTAACTAGTTAAAGTGGCTATCGTAGCACAAGAGACAACAGCAGTCATAGCCGTATTGATTGTCACCCTCAAATCGGCTTGTTAATAGTTTTTTTTTTTTTTTTTTCTGTTACAGCAGAGACCCTTCAAAAGTATCAACCAGTATAGTTTGTCCACCACATATACATAGAAAAATGGCAATACGGTATTGCTAAGTAAATCTGTCAGTTACCTACTGGCTTGGTCTTCAGGTTCATTAATGTATGACCATATGTTTTTCAAGGTGGCTATACACTTTAGATAGTTGTCAGCTGAGTGGCTATACCTCCCGAGCCTTTCTTCCTTTCCCATACGATTGTATGCCGGGCTCAACTGTGCTCTCCATAAGGAATACATTACTGCCAGTGTACAGCGAGGATAGTTTGTGTCCCATGAGAACAAAGGATCAAACATGCCCCTGTTTCTTTATCCCAACATCCACGGTTGGAAATGTGATTACCCCCACCCCTTACCACCACCCTTCTACACGTTAGATGGTCAACCAGCTCTAGCGTATCAGTAGGTTGGATGAGGACCAGCTCCATATATGCGGGCCCCTGGTCTGTGAACTCGGAGCGAGCATAGAGCATGTTTACCAGGATCACCACGGGCCCTGCTATCTGGCCACCAATATTAACACATTTACAGCATTTACTCAACCTGCACTGACTAAACTCCTCAATTTACTGGCTGTCCATCCAACTACGGGTGATTGGCAGCCCTGTTAAACCCAGGTTCATTTTTGATGTTGATGCTTGTTTAGTGCTTTACTTTTATTTTCTCTTTCGCTCCATATTCTTTCTACTTGTGTTGTTGCATTTCCTCAGGTGTCCCATTATCTACCCAGTGGGGTCCACAGGGGTATTTTTACCCAATCCAGATTGCCCAGTATGGGCTCAGTCATTACAGCAAGAACTTGACCGAGAAACCTCCCCATATGGAGCTATACGAGAAGTCCGATGACAAAACGGAAGGGCTGCTGGGCACATGGACCATTCCTAAGGGAGCATCTGTGACTACAGTGTATGATAAGACGAGGAGTAGTCACGTCCGGTATTTTGTAGTACCAGGTGAGTCTGGGCAGTTAGCAAATGTTCCCATCAAATATTTTAAAGCTGGTCGTACACATTAGGATACTTTTACATGGGGCGACAGTCAGGCATCCAACAACCGTCCCAACGATTATCGCTCTTGTACTTTTACCCAGAAGGCATGACTGCACACCCAGTGGAGGCATGGCGCTCCAGAGATCTCCTCCAGCCGCTGGTCTCCATTCACAGTAAACGGGCAGTTATTCATTGGTGTACATTTCTTTTGTTTTGTTTTCTTTCTTTCACCCCCCCTCCCAGACTGTCAGCGCATGTAAAAGTACCCTTAAACAACGTTCTCTTAACCCGAGATGCAGCTGGCTGGTTGTTTTCAATTGTATAGATGAGTTGATGTGTAAGGCTAGGTTCACATCTGCTGTGGAGCCTCTGCTGCAGATTCGATCAAAGCTAGCTAAAAATATATCACAGCATGCGGTGTATTTTCCAGTAAAACGATAGAAACCTTGTCCCAACATGACAGACTACATGATGAGACCATGGGGTACCATTGGTGTCCATGTGGTAGATCCTGCTCACCATAATTTTTTGTTTTCTGCTGCTATGACAAACAGGAAACTGGGAATGCAAACACAGATGTAAACTTGGCCTAACACAGAAAGTTCTCATATGACATCATTAACCCTTTCCAATCCAGTACCAGCCCTCGTCCGACTTTAAGATTTCCCTAAATAGCTCCCACATTGGACGAAGGAAGATGCATGTTTCCAACAGTATGCAGGACAGCGCTCCGATGTCGGAGCCGGTTTTGCATATGTATGTAACAGTATACTGTTAGAAACGTGTTGGCCCTCATCAGACATCTGAGCTATGCAGGGAGATCTTAATGTCAGACAAGGGCCGACACTGGTTTAGAAAGTGTTAATTGTGTGGGCTGCAGGGAATTTGGATGGAGAAGGTTAAAGCTATCCTCTGGTTTGAGGAGAAAACTCTCTTCCGGAACTGGAGGGTGCACTTGATTTTTATTTTTTTAAATCTGTTCCAGTCCATTTTGGGTTGGCCAAGATGGTCACTGCCATCGTTTGACCACCCAATAACCTATAATGTATTGATTTGTGTTAGGCTACCAATGCAGTATACGAGGAATGATCAGCAATGGGCAATCGCAGAGCAGTACACAATCTAGTTAGAAAAGGGCGATGGTGATCCTAGCTGTGTGAAAGCGGGACCGGAAAAGATGCAGCGGAGTGATGGAGGACAAGATGAAGTGCAGGCAATATACCACCCCCACGACAGAGGGTTGCTTTAAAGGGATTGTACCAGAATTTTAAGTTATTCTCCATCCTGTGGTTAGGGCCTAACTTGTAATTCTGGTACAATCCCTTTAGTGATTTCACAGCATCATTTGATTAATTATACTAAATTTAAAAACTTCTTTGTCCTTGGCAATAAGGGGCGTCCCAGAAGAAAATGTCAATTCGGCCTTGAGCCTCAGGGCAGATACTTCACACGCCATATCTGTGTTGTCAGCATTGAGAATACATTGAAACCACAAATGGCAATTAATCGAGAAAGTGTCCGCAGTAAGTTTCTGCTCACCTGCGCTTCCTCTATACTGTGAGTTTCCTTCTCCTTGACTGGACGCAGATCGGGATAAAGGTCCCTCGTCAGTGATTGACGGACCAGTCTGTCAGCTGTGTGATGAGTTGTACCGTGCATTAATTACAGGAGGGTGGGAGGGAAGCCCGTCCTCAACTCCATCTCTTAAGAACTTTAGAAGGTGATGACAAAAGTGACTTCATTGTCTTCTGAAGTGATTGACTCGTTAATCCTAATGGGTATTGATTAGAGGAGCCACAGTACGTTAAAAGCTTGTTAAAGAGGCTGTAACGGAGTGTGCGATGGTGAAAACATTAATAGTCCTCAATGGATGAGGTTGGGAAGGAAGACTACCATATATTTATTCTTGCTTTAGGAGCATTTCTCATGTATAAAGTACATGGTGAAGTGTGGCTCATCACTCTGGTACTAAGTCTGCTCCGCACTTCTCTTGTGGTAGCTGGGTACGTTTCATTCACGCCTTTTCATCACATTGCAGTAAACTGGGAGTGCGGTTTTGTTTTTGTTTTTTTTGTTTTTTTTTCATGCAATGTGAAGAACAGACTGATTTCTCCAATTCTGAGCTGTCATCTGGGACTGAAGGTGATCAACTCTCATCGGACAGCACACGGACACCTGTCTATGTGCAAGTCTAATATACAGAAGGCCTGCACATTGACATGTATTTGCATGTCCCAATTCTCGTCTCTGTAATGGACAAGAATAGAACATGGGATGAGTCTGTTGGTCCACATGAAAAAAAAAATAGCAGCGTGCATAGCCCCGTAGGCTATAAAGGGTCTCTGTGCTGTCCTTGAATTAACATGGGCAGTATGCGGACCCAAATACCCTAGTGTGCCAGAAGCCATGGGGCATGTTCACATGGGGCGGATTTTCCATGTAAAACCTCCACATGGTCAACTTGCAGTATTTAGAGTAGCAGCAAAATGGATGAGATTTCAAAATCTCATCGACATGCTGAGGACAAAATCTGCACAAAACCCATGTGGAAATTGACATGCAGTGCGGAATTTAAATCCGCAACCTGTCAATTCTAGCATCAGATGACTGAAAAATCCACCTCTTCCAATAAGGGGGTGAGTTCGACACAAGTCTGATTCAAATTCTGCACCAAATGGGGCAGTTTTTAATGCAGATTTCCTGCTGCGGACATCCCAAAGCAAATCCGGTCAGTGTGAACGTGCACGAAGGTTGTTTTTACATGGGCAAGTATATCTGTCCGAGGAAAATTGGAACAATATCGCACTTGCAAACCTGTAAAAATAGGAAATACTGCGTTTTGGGGTTTTTTTGTGTTTTTTTTCTCCAATCTCACATTATCGTTGCAAGCCAAAAACTGCTCGTGTAAATTAACCCATTGAAGACCAATGGGTTATTTTCACGTTCGATTTCTGTGCATTTCAGAAATCGTGTGAAACTTGCCCATGTAAATACAGCCTTATGGTGCACAGTAGGTTTTTGCACTTCCATATGAATCAGCAGCTTCCAGTATAGGCAGTTATTGACATTTTTTTGGCTATAATTTTCCAGTATTGGAGCATATGTCTGTGTCCACCTTTAAATTAATCTAACCAAACCCTCTGTGAACCTGTATAAGGGATGGCTGAAGTACCAAAATTTTGTATATGTTCAACAATTATAAAAAATGAGATGTACTTGTAGAGTAACTTTTATTTCCCCCTCTTTTTGTCTTCTCCTCTTACATATTTTCTGTTTTTGCCTTTTCACCAGAAAATTCAGAGGGAGCATCGCTCATGCTGGGAAACACTAAGGATTTCATTCTTTCTCTTGACTTGAAGTTCTTGACTAATGGAAGTATCTCCGTGGTGCTGGAGACCACTGAGAAGAACCAACTCTTTACTATACACTACGTGACCAACACACAGCTCATTGCTTTTCATAACCATGATGTCTATTACGGCATTGGGTCCCGTACCACTTGGGGTACACTAACCCGTGATCTCCTAACTGACTTAAAAAAGGGAGTGGGACTGTCCAACACAAAAGCTGTACGTCAGACTAAGATCATGCCGAAGAAGGTTGTCCGCCTTGTGGCAAGGGGCAGTGGATTTTTGGATAATGTCACCATCTCCACAACTGCCCACACAGCTGCCTTCTTTGCTGCCAGTGATTGGCTTGTAAGGAATCAGGATGCTAAAGGTGGTTGGCCAATTATGGTGACCAGAAAGCTGGGGGAGGGATTCAAGGCTCTGGAACCAGGATGGTACTCTGCAATGGCCCAGGGGCAAGCAATATCTACACTGGTCCGTGCCTATCTGTTGACCAAGGAGCAGGTCTACTTAGACTCTGCGCTTAAAGCGACCGCTCCTTTCAAACTGCCCTCAGAAAAACATGGCGTAAAAGCAGTTTTTATGAACAAATATGACTGGTATGAAGAGTACCCTACTACGCCAAGCTCGTTTGTCCTAAACGGGTTCATTTATGCTTTGCTTGGTCTTTATGACCTAAAAGAAACTGCTGGGGAGAAGGCGGGAAAAGAAGCAAGGCTGCTATATGACCGAGGAATGGAGTCGCTCCGTGCCATGTTGCCTCTTTATGACACGGGCTCTGGAAGTATTTATGATTTAAGGCACTTCATGCTAGGCACTGCCCCAAACCTTGCCCGTTGGGACTACCACACTACCCACATTAATCAACTTCAGCTTCTTGCCAGTATGGACGGGTCTCCAATATTTAGAGACTTTGTTCGTCGTTGGAAGTCCTATTTAAAAGGAGGCAGGGCTAAACATAATTAGAAGGGTAGCCAAGAAACCAGCCAGAAACCAAAAGCTGTCAGGGTGTGACCAATGCCTGAGTCCAGCTTTTTCCCATATGCTTTGCTGACAATGGTCCACATCTTCTATTGAGTTAAAAAAAAAATTCCAATCGGTACAATGGGCAGGAAAATGCTGGGAGCCGCCCGCTGTACAGCCTTGCCATAATGTGTGTTAAACATACTAGTGTTTTCTTTTAATATTAGTTCGTCTTTGGGAACCAGATTTCGACATAGACTAATAAGTAAGGATTGGTTTTAAAGTACAATTTTCTTCCTAATTTTTTCTTCTGTGCCTTCTGTCCTTATGATGTCATAGAAACGGAGGGAACAATGCTTAAAAACCCCATTCTCTGTTAAAAGGGACTTGAAGTTTTTTGCTTTTTTTTTTGGCTGCTGGTGACTTGAACTCCCAGTGTAGATATATATATTTTGTGTTGACAATCATAACAGGTACCTAGTTATCTTTCAATGACATCACGGACTGAAACGCGCAGTGCTCATATACCTTCCCTTTTATAAACTCCTATGCCAACTAATATTAACAAAATACTAGAACTTCTGTCTAATGCACTTTAACTCGCCATACCGTCCCGAATTCTGCGCAGTATGAAGTTGATCCATCACTTAATCCAACTTTTTCTCAAGATTCCAAAGATTCTGCCCCAAAGTTCCGATTCCTCCCTGTCGCAGAGCTGAGCGTTTCTGTAAAATAAAGAATATTTACGTAGCATCCAGATATAAAATACATAGTTTTTATACCTACCAAAAAAAAAAAACACTAAATAATTTTATAAGTGGAATTCCTTTTATTTACTTATTGTTAAAGAGTTTTATAAAGTACTGCTTTCACCCTGGAATCCCTGCAGAACACTGTGACAATGCCTTTATCATACAGGTTACTACCGTACTGTGTCGTGCGTTTGCTCTCTTGTCCGTCATTTGGTCTGTGATCTCATACTGTGTGAGCTTACTGCACCATAGAACAATGAAAAATGTACATCCTCCTATGAAATGGGTCTTCTCCATACGAATACAGCTTGTTGTAGCCTCCAATACTGCATACAGCTAAAGGTTTAAGAGGTCATCAGATTTGGACAATGCCTTTTTTTTTGTTAGAAAAGTACCCCAAGATGATGAGCGGCAATTGTTCTGTGTAAACACGGCACCCATCAAGTGACAAGTTAGATTTCGTTCACTAGTCTATCATTTCAATTCGTCCAAAAATAGTCTCTGGTTGATTATTGGCTAATGTAAAAAAAAAAAAAAAGTAGTCGTTGACTTTCAAGAACCAGCCACCAACTTGGCAGGAAGGTGTGTGCTTGTTCAATGTGCGCCTCCCACCAAACACTGATTGACTTTACCCATTTGTATTTTTTTAACATTTTGCCATCCCAATTAACGCTTATTGCTTCTCAAAAAACACAGATGTGTGACTGATCCTCAAATGAACAGTTCATCTTTTTTTTTAAATAATACTCGCTGCTACTGTCTCCTGGCGCTTTTGGTCTAGTGAGAGTCCGCAGCAGCAAGTGTTCGTAGAAGGTCGCTCGCACGTATGTGTTCAATAGACCTGGTGACCAATAAGGGTGTGCTGGAAAGGGGTCGGAGTTTCAAATACTCACAATTTGTTCATACAATCTAGCTATTTCGAGTGATTGTTCAGACGATAGTTGCCCCCCACCCCCTATAAAAGCCACCCTTATTCAGAGCATTTACGCAATCGCATGAAAAACGTAGGCGCGCCGCCACACCATTCACTTCAGCGACTGAGAGTTTAAACGTTTCGGCAATCTTCAGTGCCGCCATTGAAGGGAATGGAGTTGTGTTGTGCCTGCACGACCCCTGCTCCATTCACTTGGGGACCGACTGGATCCTTGTTCTCGGGATTGGTAGGGGCCCAAGTGTCAGACCCCACCAATCATAAACTTACTCCTTATCCTGTGGATGGGGATAAGTTTTTATAACTTGCCACAACCCCTTTAATAAAATAGACCTGTCAGGAGAGAGTAAAGCGGTCCTCTCTAACGGTGCTAGAAGCACCGTGGGAGTCATTTATGACTCCTTCAGCAGTGCAAAGGCAATGCAGTAAGAAGATTCACGGTTCAGATGGAACATCTGAGATTAGTTAGGCTGTGTTCACATAGCCCATAGAAGCTCTGTTCCATGTCTCGGACAGTCCCAGCGGATATGATAGCAAGAAGAACTAGACATAGAACTATTCTTCCCCATGAAGTAAGGCAAGCCCACGGAGCCCATCATAAATTAGCTGAGCGTTGTGACTGTGAACACGGCCTGATCTATATTTTTTGGCTATAATGGTGCCTCTACAGTATAAAAAGTATCCAAATGGTACAAATATGTTTTCCAGAGTGCATAAGAATTGGCAGACACCAATGGAATATATATATAGAAATGCATTATCCAGGGACCATGCCCCCTCACAGAGCTCACACTATAGTACATATATATATTTTGTAATAGAAAGCTACAGAAGACTTTATACCAGATGGATTAAAAGTGCATGTTAGTCAGTGACACTACATAGACATCTCCCTGTTTTGCTGAAATATTCAAGGAGGCTTGTCTTTATTATAGAAAATGTTTTGGGATGTTGGTATATATATATTTTTATATTTTCTTTTTAATACATTAGAACCGTCTTTTTGTATATATAGTCTGCTAAATAATGCAACCAACCCTTTTTTTTTTTTTTTTCTTTTTTTTTTAAATTTAGATTAGTACTTTCTGTACTAACTTTAAGGTTCATGGCTCACGCATACGCACACAGTCAGTGCGCAATGAAGTGTACTGACTTGTGTGCCACTCATCGCCATGTACCATCTTGCCGTGTACGCTCATATAATGCACGCTAAGATAGGACATGCTGCAGTTTTTCTTTTGTGCATATTTCGCACAAGTCATGTGAGCTGCAACATGACTGCCTATGGCAATGTGGAGTACAAACATGCTTATGTGAGCCTGGCCTGTTTTTCTCTTAATGTTTCTACTGGGGCATTACATGTTCCTTTAGATGATTTAAAAGTCATTTAATGTAGCCCCATCCTTAAAGCAGACCTGTCTACTCTCCTGACTAGTCTGGTTTAATTTTTGTATTGCCCATAAAAGACCTTTTTTTTTTAATTAATTTTGCCCGGTATGAATACGCGGACAACTGGCAGTAAAAAGGTGCGTTCAGACTAGCAGAATATTTCCGCAAGACGCACTGAATGTGCAAAATTCTGCACCAAAATCTGCATGCCGACATGCGGGGATTGGAGTGGCATTCTTCAGCTGCAGTTTGAGCTTTGCTTTCCATGCATCTTGCAGAGATATTCTGTTCATCTATTGTCCTCAGGATAGTTCATCAATAAATACTGGACGAGGGTTTGCCACTCGGCATCCCCATCAAATAGCTGATTCCTGGCACCGCTGTCATTACGGACAGCAGAGGAAGTGGATCTCCACATTCGTACTGCAACCACGCAGGTTGGTAGCACAGGCATCCCTCCCATTGAATCCAGTGGGGGCTGTGCCTGCAGTACCGAACTGGGTCGCTGCAATGTTGTCAACGCTATCTGTTTCCAGCAGTGACCGCCAGACAGCAGCGCCAGGCATCAGCTTATCGACTGAGATCCCTCGCCACAAACCCACCATCTGTGGTTTCGGGAAAAAAAATGCCCAAAAGCCCTGAACGGCCGGTTTAAGCCCCTTTTTACATGGCCCGATCTTATCAAGCTATGTAAAAGACACCAATCAGTCAAATGAGCAAATGCTGTTTTTGTGACTTTCAGCAAACCTAAAAATGCCCGCTGATTGGCTGTACGTTTGTGAATAGGGAGACCTACAGCCGGCCATTGGAGGACAAAGAATCATAACTACAATTGTTCATCCCTACAAGCAGATTATCAGCCTGTGTAAAAGGAAATGACATGAGTGCGATCGATACGCTTGTCAATTTGTGCTGGTTACTTTTGGGCAAGAATTCGACCAGTGTAAAACACCCTTACAATTTCCATTGTTAATAGGGTGTCTCTAAACAGTCTGACACTGAGCGGACAATCTCGAGTTTGTGGGAACACTGCCCAATTGACAGCATCACTATGGCCCACTGATAATGCTTTTATGGGACCATAGATGGGAAAACCTGGTGCCTTGTTCCAGCCAACGGCCGGAAATAGCCGAGCTCTTCAGCCATCCACTGTTTCTGTACCGCTCATTGATGTGAATGGGACCTATAGAAATGGCATGCTACGCCATATTCATAGCTCCCATTCACGTCAATGAGAGCTATGAAAACGGCGTTGTGCTAAGCACTCAGCTATTTCCGCAGGCTCTGGCTGAGTGGCCGCTAACCATCGCAGCGTGTTTCCCACCTCACTCGAGATGGGAATACCTCTTTAACTATTTTTTCATAGAATTAGGGCAGTACTGAACTATATGTGACTACAGCCAATCCTGCCTTAGTAGGGGCTCATCCCATGAGCGTAAGGTTTATACGATGGTATGCTCAGTCTACATGGCTCCATACTACTATGCTTTCAAGGACCCTACTTAAAAAAATATATATAAGCTTGTATGGAATCTCGAGTCTCGGCTGACAGACCTTCGCCGTTGTTCCTTTTACACCTGTCAGATCAGTGATTTATTGCGTAGCCCCTTTTAAAGGATAGTTAGGCTCTATTCACACACAGTTTTCCCGTGCGAGCTTTGTCTGATTCTGAGATGGACAGAACTTGCATGGGAAAATAATCGATTTATTAGAATGGGTTAATTCACACATGCGATTTTTCTCTCACAAACAGTCCAAGTTTGAAAAATCACTGCATGTCCTATTTCTTTGTGATTCTTCAAGAATTGCCTATTTTATGAGAGTATATAAAAATGGATTGCAATGCTTTTAACGCAGATTACTATGGGCACAAAAATCGGGAAGTGCAGAGCAGTGAAAATGCACATGAAAAACGGATGCAGATCGCCTGTGAAAAATTGCATAGCAATCCTATGGAAAACTTTTTTTAAGTTTTGCACTGACCAAAATCACACCAACCGTGTGAATAATCAAACGGTGGATTTACTCGTGTGAGCGCAATATCGGTCCGACAAACTCTGAACAATATCACACTTGCAAATCTGTGATTTTAAGGCAAATGTGATGCAATTTGCAAGAAATTCTCATCGCTGCAGTTGAGATTCTCACACACATGAGAAATGCAAGTGAAAATCGCCTAATATTCCCTTTTTTTTTTTTTTTTGCACCCATAGGTAAGAATCGACGATTCATCAACTGAATTGCCCAAAAATTGTACATGATGGAACTTTTCTCTTGCAATTTAACAGAAATCATGCAGAAAAATCGCCCATGTAAAAAGATTATCCAGGGTCTAGAAAAATGTTTTCTAAGCTGCTTACAATGCTGTAAAAAAAAAAATCAATAAAATAAGCTGATCTCACCTCTCCTGATCCCTTGCCACCTGTTCCACCTCTCTCCAGTCCCCAGATGGCTGCGGTAGTAATGACACCTCCACAACGGATGGAATATGGGATCGCGTCAGCTAAACACCGTAGGCTGGTAATTGGCTGCGACGGTCACATGTTCCTCTGCCACTGAAGTCATGGTTGGCTTGCAGCAGTGAAGGTCAGCGGGGGATCAGGAGAGGAGAACATGGTTACTTTTTGTATGCTTTTTGCACAGCATTGTCAGCAGCTTTTCAATTTTATCTTTGCCCTCGTATGACCCTTCTACGTCACCAGGCCTGCAGAAAGGATATGGCAAGAGCCTGTTTGTAATTTGCTCTTGGACTACCGGCCACACCAATGTTACTAAGTATCCCTATTACTAAGTAGAAGTCCACCATTAGTACATACAAGACCGTTCATCTTACTAAAATTCTACGCATCCTGTTCGCTCTCCTGGAAGTAAGATACAAGTTTCCTGTAAAACTCAATAGTAATAACCTATTTTCTATATAACAGAGTAAAACCTTATAATGTGTGGATTTGGTGCAATATGAATGCTGGTTCCTCAAAGTCTGGATAGATGTCCTCGGAAGTTATTTTGCCCCCTGGATCTGGATTAGAAAGCGGAGTGACCCAGCGAGCAAAACCGGATTCTTCTTCTTCCCTTGAAAAAATATTGGGGGTTCAAAGGTTTTATGGTTTTTCTCCCTCTCTGACCTTGAACATGTGGGTTTATGCCATGTGTTTGTGAGTGTGTGTGCGCATATATAAAGCACGTGTACACACCTATATATGCAATACTTTGTTTACTGGATCCCTTGTGGTGAGGTGGTCCTTCCGAATGCTGTATAGACTTTGCATTTTAAGCACAATGTGCCCATGATAATTTTATACACAGATTTTTTTTTTTTTTTTTTGCAGAAAATAAAGAGGTATCTGTTGCTATGTTTATATAAAGAAAGACGGATCAGCATCATGCTTCAGTAAGCTGCTTTATAAGATTGTACAATAAAAAATTTTTATCTTCTGAATGACACGTATCTGGTTTTTATTTTTTATTTTTTTTTGCCTTCCTGTAGTCGAATACCAAGAGAGACTGAATGTTTCATATGTGTAAAGAATGTGAAGTTACTGCTTGGCGACAAGGGCAAATATATAGGACTGGCACTATGCCCTAAAGACATCTCCTGTTTCTCAGAAATGGCTGCTCTGAAATCAAAGTATTGATTTCTTCCTTGCTTTTCCAACAAGCGATTGGTCAAACCTGTCAAATGGGACCAGGCAGAAAGTTATAGCTTCTGCCGAGATGGATGACTACAATCTTAGATTGGATTGTGGTAGAAATTCCAATAAACTGGGGACACATAGTGACCATCGCCCTTGTGCATCAAATGGTTCGAACTACTATAAAATATCCAGGTTACCCAGAGCACCCAATCGGATCCCAGCGTTTCATTTTTCAGAGCAGGTTTGAGAATTAAAAATTGTGACGTGATTGGGTGCTAGAGACAACACAAGTACGCGGAAAGTTTTTCTTATATGAAGTCCAACATGCTATTTTCACAGGGATTAGAATCGCACAGTTAAAGGGGTATTCCAGGCATTTACTCACTATGACCGTTCTTCAGAATAAGCAATCAGTAGTCAGAGGAGATATGCTGCTTAGGATCCCTGCTGATTGTCTAGCCCAGGGGTCCCCAGCTCCAGCCCTCAGGGACCACCAACAGGTCATGTTTTCAGGATATCCTATGGTAAGAACACCTGCGGCAATGTCTGAGGCAACGACAATAATTATATCACCTGTGCAATACTGAGGAAATCCTGAAAACATGACCTATTGGCAGTCCCTGAGGACTGGAGTTGGGGAACACTGGTCTAGCCCACTGACAGTGCAGCTGGACCGGATATCTGAATTGGTGGTCAGAGCCGGAAGTGTGATAGACTGTTTCACTTCCGTTGAAATCAATAGGAGCAATGCCTTATGTTATACTTCAGCTCCTCATTGCAGTCAGAGCCAGAAGTGTAATAGAAGGCATCATTCCCATTGAAGCCATCTGAATGGGACTGAAGCCGTCTTACACTTCTGGGACTGAGCACCAATGTGGACATCCAGACCAATGGCACTGACAGTGGGCTGTAGCATCAGTTTATCAGCGGAGATCCAGAGCAGCTGATCGACGATTGATGACCTGAGGATAGGAAATCAATAGTAAATGCCTGTAATACCCCTTTGCAACTTTCACGCTTCTAAGTGGAAAAACATTGAGTGACTACATGTTCATCTATGTTCCCTATTGGTCCAATAGAATACAAGCGTTCAGTGGTCACTGAGTTTTCAAACAATCTGAGCCTATATGATAGTAGCTTTGCTAGTTATCAATTTGGCTATTTTATTTACCTAAAATTATGTATTTGTGCTTAAATCTCTATAAAGTGCTGGCCACTTCCTCCTAACTTTCTGTCCACTGCCTGGTGTCTGGTGTGTTACTGGAGATCGTACCATGGGAAAACAAGAAGTGGATAAGTAATGGCGCTCGGTGAGGGGAGGGGGGAGGAAAAGGGAGAGATGCACACAGAACATCCTGCAGGAGCTAATGGTAGGTTATCTGCTGCTATTCACATCTACACTGCTCAGTTGTGCTGTACATTGGCCCCTGTCTCCCGAATAGTGAAGGATATTCTGGCTTTTTGGTTAGCTGGATTGTTTTAGCATGCTGAAGATAGCAGGCTCTTTTAGCTTTTGAACAGCTCTCTGTAACACCACAGGCTTTTCTACCATCCTCCTATCTCTGCAATCTAATATGTAGTCTACAGAGATGAAAGGAGGAGAAGACAAAGAACGAACAACCCCTCCTCTCCACCTTTCATTTTATGCTACAGCTGAATAGCTGAGCCATACCATGAAGTGAAAGGTAAAGGAGCTGCCTGTCCGCTCTTCTGCCTTCCTCTTGACTCTACAGAATTAAGATTAGAGAGCACAGATTAGAGGACGGCAGAACTGCCTGAGCAAGTTAACATTCAACCCCCATTAAAAGAGGTTAAAAAAGCCGCTTCCAGCTCACTGACAGGATCCAGGTCGTTCGCGAACAAGCCAGGTCATCTTTCTGCTTTCGGTGAATGGGGCTCCATGCACTTGTACTATTCCCAGTTTTAATACAAACGTAATATAAATGCATTCCCGCATTATGGCTGCAGGTCTAATGATCTGAACTGATAACATTCGATCAGCCAGTTCAGGTCATTAGACCTCTGGTCAGGCCAAGAGGTATGAGCATAAAAGTGGCACACATTTGGCTGTGTTACAATTGAAAGAAAAGTAGGTAAACCCTTTTGGAACCATCTGGATTTTTCAATCGATTTACTAAAAACGTGGTCTAATTTGATATCTAATGCCCCATTTAGACGGAATGAGCTGTCAGGCAAATGATGCCTGACAGCGCCATCCCAGTGATGCTCGTTGCTGTGCTGTCAAAGGAGCCAGTATCGCTGGATCGCTCATAGCGCTGCTGGTATGGAGGTGGAGCGGTAGAATGATTTAGACACTGAAATATCTGTGTGGCTGCTCACCTGTAGTTTCCATGTCAGGGTAAAGAATACTAAGAGTGCACTGTGTAGTCATGTCTGGGTCTCCTATATATTAGAGGTACTAAGGGTGCACTGTATAGTCATGTCTGGGTCCCCTATATATTAGAAATACTAAGGATGCACTGCCATGTGTGGGTTCTCTATATATTAGGACAAGTACTATGGGTGCACTGTGTAGCCGTGTCTGGGTCCCCTATATATTAGAAGTACTAAGGATGCACTGCCATGTATGGGTCCCCTATATATTAGGACAAGTACTAAGGGTGCACTGTGTAGCAGTGTCTGGGTCCCTTATATATTAGGACAAGTACTAAGGGTGCACTGTGTAGCCGTGTCTGGGTCCCCTATATATTAGAAGTACTAAGGATGCACTGCCATGTGTGGGTCCCCTATATATTAGGACAAGTACTAAGGGTGCACTGTGTAGCAGTGTCTGGGTCCCTTATATATTAGGACAAGTACTAAGGGTGCACTGTGTAGCCATATCTAGGCACCCTATATATTAGAAGTACTAAGGATGCACTGCCATGTCTGGGTCCCTTATATATTAGGACAAGTACTAAGGGTGCACTGTGTAGCCATATCTGGGCACCCTATATATTAGAAGTACTAAGGATGCACTGCCATGTCTGGGTACCCTATATATTACGACAAGTACTAAGGGTGCACTGTGTAGCCGTGTCTGGGTCCCCTATATATTAGAAGTACTAAGGATGCACTGCCATGTCTGGGTCCCTTATATATTAGGACAAGTACTAAGGGTGCACTGTGTAGCCGTGTCTGGGTCCCCTATATATTAGAAGTACTAAGGATGCACTGCCATGTCTGGGTACCCTATATATTACGACAAGTACTAAGGGTGCACTGTGTAGCCATGTCTGGGCAGCCTATGTATTAGGAGAATAAAGTATTTTGACCTGCTGGCACTGAAGAAATGAGTATATGAGTTAGAGGCATAGTTTATGCAGGCAGCTCTCTCCATTCTCGTCTATAGGACTTACAAAATGCTAGCCCGTTACCCTGACATCCCTCATCTACAATGGAGAGAGACACATGCATTGTCTTCTCCTCTCTGAAAAGCTGATTGGGTGGGAAGGATACCCTTATTCTCCCAATAGGTAGGAGTTCTGGAAGTGGAACGTACTTCAATTATGGCATATTCTCTGGTTGTACGATACTATAATTGTCTTAGATGGGAATCCCCTTGCAGCCCTTGCAAGTGGTTCAGTATGACACAACTCAGACCAGGAAACATGCAGCCCCACTGTAGAGAACGCCTGAAGGCTTATTCAGACGGGCATCATTCACGGTCTGTTGGCTATCTTTATCCAATGGATTTCACACAAACCAATAACAGTCAGTTAGGCTATGCACACGCAAAAGATCACATCATGCACTTGTTTTTAATACGGAGAATAGCCCGTTAAATGTAAAGGCATATGTGAGATTCTGAAACCGCACAGATGGGCGTCCATGTGCTTTCCAATGTTTGTTGCCTTTGACTTTACGGACATTATGTGAACTGGCCCATGTAAATGAACCTTACATGTGGCTTTTCATAGTCATACATTTATATATGTGTACAAATGTGTCTGCAGACTTTGAACAAGTATGCAGGAGCCTCCAGCGCTGCAGTGTTCTATTATGTTACTAATCAACCGCCTCTCTCGTGCTGCCTGTCATTCAGTCTCCAACAAGATGCCTCATGTCAAGCAAAGCTGTCATTGAGATCATTGATCTGAGTGTCAACCGCTACTGGCACCTTGACAGCATTTATAAAATAAGCAGTGGTCTAAATTATGTATGTAGTGTTTTGACCAGAAGTGCCCTGCTGTCAGAATAATAGTCCCTGCGGACGCTTGCATTGAATTGTTCATATAGTACTACGTGACGGTAAAACAATGCAGGTTACCTTCAGTATTTCACATCCATATCGGCATACCTGCTGCAGGGCGCCAAACATAAAACTGTCCTTGGTCTGTGCAGTATTTCACTACCCTGAGCAGCCATTCTTACTGTTAAGTCATATATATATTTGTACTACAGAACTGTACTACGGTGCAATATACAATGTTGTGTTATAGGTATATAGATCCATGATATGGCATACAATAGAAACGTTTTGGGGCTCGTTCACACCTGCGTCGAACCCTCCCTTTTTGGAGCATAGAAACAGAATTCAATTAAAGTCAATGGGAGTAAAAATTGAGTTCACTAATTTGCCCTCTAGAAAGGTCCCCAATATAGCCAAAGCCAACCCCTCCCCGGAAAAAAAATCATTGGACTACAGCCACAGATCTGGGAATACTATGCTCCTCCCAACAATTGGTTAAAATAGTGTACAGCGGTGCAGGGGGTCAATTATAGCACATGGGTGTCTCTGAAAACAAAAGAAGGCCCACATAGATCACAAATTGCATCAAGGAAGACAGCAGATGTGCAGCTTGTTTTGAAAGCAATGCCAGAACTTTTCCAAAGGCAAATTCTACCAGGTGAAGACAACACTTAAACGTGGGCCAAAAATCACACAACGTAAGACAGCATGTCTACTGCTTGTTTTAAGGCCGCATCCACACGGGCGACTATCGCGCAATTTTGTCGCAATTCGACAGTGTTACAAATCACGTGTATGTGGAGCCCATACTTTCCTATGGGTTCTTCCACACGAGCGATATTTTGTAGCCTGCGACATTGTGAGACTACAAAATCGTGGCATGCTCTATACAGCCGCGATTTGCAATGTTGTGTAGCCCAGCTTTCCCTATGGAGCTTCCCTTGTGTTGCATCGCATGAAAACGCGTTTTTCATGTGTTGCAATGCAACTTTTACAGTAGCAAACTCTACTGTAAAAGCCCTAAACCAAACCCTAGCTATATCAAAGAAAAATAATAATACATCACCTAAGAGGTGCTGTGATCTCCAGAGCGCGTCTCCTCTTGACCTCCGGCACTTGTCTTTAGTCTTCTTCCAGCCCTGCCTGGATTGGAGGATCAAAATCCCCGCCTCCAGGAAGGGCTGGCTGTGATTGGCTGAGCCATGGGGCTCATGAAGCAATCCGTCTCCCACACATCCCAGATGGATAAAGAATCGTGTGGAGGACTATCCCCAGGGTCAAGCGAAGATGGTCCCAACAGATCACTAGGTGACAGATTTTTCCAGCTCACTTACAATTTTGTGCTACATCTATCAACTCAGTCTAACAAGTTGGCTAGGATAGCTGCTTCTTGGAATAGTTTGAGATCTGGTAACCCTGCACCTCTTATAGGTTTGTATTTAGTCAGAACCCTCCTACTAAGTTTAGGTCTACTAGTTCACCAAATGATCCTTAAATATCCAATAGGCACAAGACTAGTCTGAAACAAGTATCAGAACTGAGGTACTATATCCATTTTAATCACATTCATTTGACCGAACCTTGGGAGATGCCTATTGCTATACCTCTGAAGATCCTCCAGTGTCTTTTTTTTTTTTTTTTTTGCAGTGGCAGATAATTAAGAGGATACAACTGAACCGGGATCTGGACACCAAAGTACTTTAGGCTTTGATCCTGCCATCTAAATATGAAGTGATTCTGTAAAGAATTGACCAGCTCAGAGGGCAGAGAGATATTCAGAGCTTCAGTATTGGATAAATTTGCCTTGAAATTGCTAAGATATATAAACCTCTCAAACTCAGCCAAGACCAAAGGCAGAGAAATATGTGAGGAAGAAACATATAGCAATAAATAGTCAGTGTACAGCGCCAATTTGTGGTGTCAAATCTGAATACCAGTAATGTCTGGATCTTGTGTATGGCCACTGCCAACATGCTTCATAGTAAGTATATACAGCAAGGGAAACAAAGGGCAACCCTTGACTTGAACCATTTCTAATGTCAAATGGATCCAACAGCAGACAGCTCTCACTCTAGCCATAGGTGAAGAATAAAGGGCCATTATCGGATCAATACATCCGATACCTTAGAACCGCCAGTGTACTCTATCAAAGGCCTTTTAGGCATCAACCCACGTTAGACACAGGATTACCTTTCGCTTTGCGAAGAAGATAACAGAGATTGTAACTATAGTATTGTCCCTTGCCTGCCTGTACGGCTCAAAGACCACTTTATCTGTTTGTATCACCCCGACAAGCTCCAGACCGAGGCGCTTGGCAAGGAGTTTAGAATACACTTTCATATAGCAGTTAACACAATCGGTTTATAGTTACTATAGAGTGAGTCATCCTTATGAGTTTTGGGCAAAACCACCACGTGGACTTCTAAAGCTCGTTTAGGGAAAGGACAAGGTGGCCCCATTCTAGTATGTAGCAAGTGCACCAGAGCCTTGACACACTTGTTAGAATGCTCATTAAAAAAACCTCTATAGTGGGTTCGGTGCCTATGGTACAGCTGACTTATAGAGTCCTTAACCATTTCTTGTACTATAGTTATTTCTGACAGGAACCCGGATGCAGACAAACGCTTATGTGCCTTTTCCAAGTTGCAAAGTTTGGTGAGACATTTCTGTAACACCATTGTTTTTTTTCCTTTTTAAGTCTAGTTCTGTGGTGTATCAATGTCCCCACATAACACAATTAGTATACCGGTAACTGTGGGACAGCGTCTTTAGGAAAGATGTTCAAATGTGAGCCGTAGAAACAATGTGCATATATAAATATGGGACTTATCTGGCGTAAATGGGAAGCCCTCCAGCTAACGCCCGTTGTCCCCGTAGACTTCTTGTATAGATCCCTACATGCAACAGGATATCTGTGGTCACGGAGAGCAGCGAGGAAAATCCCAAGATCCAAGGAAAATGTTGGGGAAAAAAACAAGAAAAAAAATTCCTTTGCGCTCACAGTGATTCTTTAAAATAAAGTACTGTTCCTCAAAATGGTGTGAGGAAATGGTTAAAAGGGAGTGCAGTCTTCTTCCTAGAGACTTCATAATCCCAGACGCAATGAAGTTGACAGACCCCAAGATAATTTAAGAAGGGGTCATTATTTACTTTCCAAGGTAAAACAGATTACTCAGTGGTCCTAATACAACGCGTTTCGGCGCTCAAAATCCGCCCTTTTCCACTATCAATGTACCCCAAATAACACAATTAAGGGCTTTCCATTTCACTGGTGCAGGGGTAGGGTCCGCCGCATGGCCATTTACGCAGCTTGAGATCGCCGTTGTTACTGCACTGTTGCATACAGCATCTTTAAGTAGTGATTCATTCAAGCATTTGGTCCCCTCCCTGGACTCCATTCCTGGTAAAAGTAGATCTAAAAACACCAGGGCATGATCAGACCATGGCACGATTCCAATAGTCAACCCAAGTTGGAAGTCAAGGCATATTGGGAGATGAAAAATATGTCTGCCCTATTATATGAATTACGTACTGAAAAACACAAATAATCTCTATCTAATTTATCACAGAATCCTCCATATATTAACTAATCATTGGGCCTTTAACAGAATTGAGCACTACCCTAGACATGAAGACCCTATCACCAGATCAGTCTAAGGCCTCTTTCACACGAGCGTTTTATCATGGCAAAATAGCCACAATAAAATACCCCAAAAATGGCGACCATCTGAAGCATTGGCTTCCAATGCATTTGTTCAGATGGGCGATTTTCTGGTGAGTAAAATTGGCTGGCCCGACCACATAGCGCATACGGTGCACATTCCAGCCGGACGCTTTTATGCACAGCCGGAAAAGTTAGGACTTGTCCTATCTTTTGCAGGAATACACCGACCGTTCCCATAGACGCCTTGGGAGCTGCTGGAAAAGGGAGGTGGGAGAGAATTTAGCAGCGGCTCGCATTGCTAAGGTCCCTCCTCCTCCTTTTGCTGGCAGCTCCCAAAGGCTGGGGAAGGAGAGGGAATATAGTATGGCAAGCCCTGCTAAAGTCCCCCCCTCCTCCCCTTGCCATCAGCTCCTATGGGAGCTTCTATTGCCGCTATCAGCTGGCAAGGGGAGGGGGAGAGCTTAGCAGGCTAAGGTCTCTCCCCCTGGCCCACAGAATTCCGGGCTGTATATACGCCGCAGCCCGGCCTTGTGAACTGTCAAGGAAATCGAAGATTTAGCCACAAGTTGGTCGCGGCTTTTTCCCATTCATGAGATTCTTGGCTGAGATGCGGGTGTCCGAAAATCGCAACGCCCGTGTGAAAGAGACCTAAGAAGGGCTCTATGACCAGATTGAAATTCTCACCAATTAGTAAAACTCTGTCTGGTTGATTATTGCATTAAGCAAATTAAACACCCTCCCACTACTTATAATCTAAAAAGATTCTGCGGATTGCTGCCAAATTGATATAGCATCATATGCAATAAATCTCCCCGGCACAATGTAACTGATTCTTCTGGTTGCCTACGCACATGTGAGTATATGTACAAACTCTATTCACTGACAGCAGAAAAAAACTGCAGTGGATTTGTGGCATGCCAGGGGTGTCTACTGTCTATTTTATTCATTTCAATGCAGTGAGTGGAATCCACAACTATCTCGGCTCCAAAATCTGCAACAAAATCCTGTGGCTTTCATTGTGGAAGTTGAATGTGGATTCACAGCATACATTTTATGCCGCCTGCATTCATCAAGCTAAGGGCTTATTCACACGAGCGTTTATCAGCTGGCGTTTTCACGGCTGGCCGATATACGCTACCATGTTATGCACGGGCTTGGCGTATATGCCGTCGGACGGAGGGAAACAGCTCACTCCTCACAAGGCTCTGTGCGCATTGCAAGAACTGTTGAGTCACAACCTCTCTGCCTTTTATATCCAGCCCGTCAGTCAACCAACAGGCAGCTCACTCCCTGTTAGTCCTTAGCAATAGGCTGCAAAAAACACAGTCATGTGACCTGTCTGAAGGTTCTAGAATGAATGTATATAAAGCAATATAATACATAGATTTAAGTGCATGGATATGTAAGGCTCTCACATGATGTTTCCTTGGAAGGTATAGGGGTGACCTCTACTGGCCATCATACATTACTGCATTTTGTGTATTTCTCTATGGAGTATTGCATACTACTTCCCATTGGCTGTAGAGATCAGGTGGGATGTCTGGAAGACTGGGGATGATAGAGAGGTGCATGGGCTCTGTGTCCTTGGATGGAAACTGTAGGAGCCAGACATCGGGTGAGGGAGTGACAAGCTGGAGAATGATCCCAGTGGTCCTCAGTCTTGAGAGACTGCATTGCAAGGAGAGAGAGCTGCAAGAGGAGTGAGGAGTCAGCTTAAGGAGCTGTGTAAGGTGTGTCCTGGAGATTTTGTGCCTGCTAGAGATTGACATTGGCACGAGAAAGGAGGGAGCGTGTAACTAAGAAGTGCGACCGCTTAACACGTCAGGAACAACATTGCTGAGAGAACAAAGCTGCAGGGACAACAGCTAGAGAGACTGCTACAGAGAGTCCACAATGTCCTGCAGTCCTGTGCATCGGGGGACACCCAGCAGACACTTCAGCTACACTATAGTACCAAACATGCTGGAGATACATAACTGAGGCGAGCCTCCGGGAAAAAACGTGTACACACGGATAGTGATTTAAGCGCAGGCCTGCCAGTTAAAAACACGGAAGCTCGAGCCAATGCCAGAGAAAAACATATTCACTTACATATGACATTTAATTGTCAGTTGCAGACAAGATCTTGGACAACATTTGCGTCACTTTCAGACTGCTGGGTTGAAAAGTTTGGAGGGAATATCCTGGGTTTTATAATTGAGGTGCATTGCTGATTTTTGTTATAATATTCTGTGCACATTAGAATTGTGCATATCCTTAGTTAGATTATCCAACCTTTCTATAATAACTTCACACCGCTTATCTATTAACAGAGGTTTCAATTGCCAACATAAGCCTCATGTCCACAGGCACGCATGGATTCCAGGGAAAGAATCCTGCAGTGGTTTCCAGCCGTGCCAGCAGCCACGAGGCCAAAAAAATACATTTACTCACCTGTCCGGACGCGGTGCGGGTCTCCTCCGTCGCGGACGGATCTTTTTTCTTCTACACAGCGGATGCGTCCAGGCGCGCCGTTGCCGTGCTTTCTTTTTTTTGTGTGTCCTGCTTTCCCGCGGCACAGCCATAGTGTTATTCCTGCCTGTGTTGCGCAACGGACAGCTTCCATTGACCACAAAAATGGAGCATGCTGCAGGTATTTTCCCGTGCGTGCAATCCGCACGCTGGGGGAAAATTACATCCGCAGGTACTTAATTACCTGCGGGTGCCCAATGATTCCCTATGGGCGCGAATCGCATGCGCGGGGTACCCGTGCAGATTTTTTAAATCCACCTTTCCTGTGGACATGAAGCCTTATTCTCTACGTTTATTTGCTATTGTGTGTGTGTGTGTATATATATATATATATATATATACACACACACACACACACACACATGTGTAAATATATATATATATATATATATATATATATATATATATATATATATACATACACACACATACACACACATAGCAAACATTTTTTTGTAAGCCAGGTACTTGGTGTCCACATCGTACTCTGGTTCCTGCGTCACCTGCCCCTACCACGACAGATATTTAACACCTTACATGGCCATAGCCTTTTAAATCAAGTTGTTAAGAAATGCCCTCTCCCCACATCATAGCATACATGTAAGTACGGCATGTTCAGATTTTTTCACCCCTCATGACAGAGAGTAATCATTATATAACCCATACTGCCAAAACAGGGGCTGCTTATGAAGATCACTGCTAACACCATACGAAATCCCTGCTCACACTCCCCATAGACCGATTACACAAACTCATTTCCATCAGTCATAGGTCTGACATTGACTAATAGGGAAGCTGCCTTCCAAATAGGTGGCACTTTAGAGGCATTGTACCATCTCATTTCCCATTTGCATACTAAACTTCTATCAGCCAGTCACAGAGCTTACGGTATATTAATGTCTGGACTGACAGGCTGATAGCTGGCGATACAATTTATACTTCAAAATTCTGCAGCCGGGTCCAAGCACAGATGAGTTCTGCAGAAGGCGCTTCTAGTAATTAACTCATTTAATACTCTAAACCACCAAAGACATTATTATTTACCCCTTCACAATCTCAGACTACCAGGAAGGTTAGTATCAACCCTTTCACTACTGTAGACCACCAGTAAAATTAGAATTGACCCTTGAGAAGTCACTCCCAGCACTAACGGCTGATCATGATGGGGCAGCATATACTCTTGATTAATTTACTGTAAGAGGCCCTTTTTAGATGCATAGGGGCTGACCATAGCAGCAACTAACAAGGTTTGCTATACTCTACACTGCAATACCTCAGAGCAAGTCACCTGCAACAGTTTATAAAGCCTACTCTTTTTCCGGTTTTACAAGTTTGACTAGTAACCCTGCATAAAACTATTTTGTTTTTACATTCTGAGGATGATAATCTGCTAATAAAAGTGAATCGTGTGGACTTGATGTTGGCTGCCACCTACTGTTGGGTGAGCTGAATTTCATTTCTGGTTGCACACAAGATTAAAGAACAAATCTTACACAATGAATTGAAGTGATCTAAGGTTTCAGTACTTTCACATGTGCTGGAAAAATCCACCGCGGACAAATCCCAACGTCTTGTGTGAATATTTTAATGCTGATTTGCAAAGGGTGAAATCTGCAGCAATTCTGCATCAAAATCAGTATGGAAAAGATGCAAATTTTGGTGCAGATTTGCCGATGGTGAGTTGTTCTGCTATATGTGAAAGCACATTTAGGTTTTGTACATGCACAGGTTTTTTGTGGTGTATTTTTCTAGGTTTTAAAAAAAACAAAACAGCATGTATTATATGTTTTTGGGTGGCTTCTTTGACATAGATGTGTTGGTTTTTTTTACCGTAGTGAAGTCTGAAAAAACACCCCCCGAAAATATGCAAAAATTGCACTAAATGGAAAAATGCCACAAAGAAAAAAAAACACACTGTATGGTGTTTCCTAACTCCTTATTGACCTGCAGCTAACATTTGGCAGTAGTGTCTCATAAAAATAAAACACCACAAGAAGGTCACATTTTTCCTATAAACAGTATGGGGAGAGTTTATCAAGGCAGGTTCTTCCTATGACTGTCATGACATGAGCTGCACTGGAGCAAAGTGCATCTTAAGGCCTCCTTCACACAGGCATATTTGCACATACAAAATGTGTGTCTGAAATACGCAGAAAATAGAATCCATTGATTTTAATAGGTTTGTTCACATGTGTGCATTTTTCCTGTGCATTTCGGTTGTGCCAAAAAAAAAATGCAGCATGCTCTACTTACCTGCGCCTTTGCACACCAAAGATCCCCATAGAAGTCAATGGGGTGTGTGCACATGCATGTGCAATATACAAGGAGATGCATAATACTATGTATAACTCTGCTGAAAAGAAGAATATATCTGGAACTCATTAGACAAATTAGCCATTTGAATTAGTGCTGCTTTGTTTGCTACATGCAAATGAACATGTCATGCAGGCTGAAAAATTACAGTAATATATGCCTATACACACGCAATAAAGCCCTGTTCTATGTGCAAAAAAGTCGCACTGAGGCGCACACAAATGCTCATACGCTTGTGTGAAGGGGGTCTAATAATTGATAAGTGTATCTCTGGCCGTCCTCAACCTATAAACTGACATGGATTTGCTTTTTTCCGGTGTAAGGGCACACTCAGACGATCGTATATCGGCTGGGTTTTCACACCCAGCCGATATACGGCGTCCCTCTCTGCAGGGGGAGGAAGCTGGAAGAGCCGGGAGCAGTGCACTGAGCCTCCTGCCTCCTCTCCACCCCCTCTCCGCCCCTGCCACTATTTGCAATGGGAGGGGTAGGGCGGGGCTATGGTCCCATGCGTAGCTCCGCCCCGTCCCATTGCAAATAGTGGCGAGGGGTGGAGAGGAGGCAGGAGCTCAGTTCCTGCTCCCGGCTCTTCCAGCTTCCTCCCCCCGCAGAGAGGGACGCTGTATATCGGCTGGGCGTGAAAACCCAGCCGATGTACAATCGTCTGAATGCGCCCTAAATTATAGTAATTGTGCTGGGCTGCAGGAGGCCATATTCGCCAACTTTTTAAAAAAATGATTGGCATGGCATAAAACAGGGGGGGAAAAAGTCCTTTTTTTTTAGCAAGAATCTGCTTGTGCCAAGATTGCGACTTTTTGACGCCACAATTCTGAGGAATTTGAGTTCATAAATTACTCCCTATTTGTGAAAGTTATCAAATTGCAAACTGGTGCATGTACTCATTCTTCTGAAAAAATCAAGCAGAGAGAGTGTGTGTTATATACATGACTGGGTGGATCATACCACTCCTTCTAGTGTCATGAACTTTCCAAACTAGAGGAAAGAGCATATATACCAATCAGTTGTGACATTACAACCACTTCGAGGTGAAGTGAGCAACATTGATAATTATCTTCTGACAGCGGCACCTTCAAGGTTTGGGCTTTATCAGGTAGAAAGTGAACAGTCCGTTCTTGAAGGTGATGAGTTGGAAGCAGGTAAAATAAACCACTTCAAAAATCTGAGTGATTTGGGTTAAATTGTGATGGGTAGACGACTCGGTCAGAATGTCTCAAAAACAGCAAGTTTTGTGGGATGTTGCTGGTGTACAGTGCTTAGTACCTACCAAAAGTAGTCCAAGAAAGGAAAATTGGTGGGCTAGTAACACGATAATGGGTGCCCAAGACTCCTTGAAGTGCCTGAGGGAGTGAAGGCTACTCTATCTGGTCCTTTATCACAGAAGAACTTACTGCTGGCTATAACAGAAAGGTGTCAGAACACTCCAAGGAGCAGGCCCTCAGCCGAGGAGACAACAGGGTAGAGAATTAACATTGTCACGTGGCTCTACCGTCTCCTCCCGAAGGGTGACTAAGAACCCGACCTCGTTACTTACCGGGGAAGATCACGTTTAGTAACTTGGGTTACCTTATGTCCTGTTTTTATCAATGCCAACATCCCTTCTTCACCCAACTGGAATAAAGTAGTCCACACACATACAGTACTTTTCAAACAAGAACCGGAAATGTTCGGTTCCGTTTCTTTACTTCAACGTTCTGTATATTGACAGGAGAATAACTTGCAAACATTGAATTATTAGTAGAAATAGGCTTACAGTCATCGCCTGTTTCCTGTTACTCTTGCAGTTTGAGTTTCCCAAGGTATTACATCCACAGTCTCAGTTACATCCACAGTCTCAGTGTTGGATCTCATTCTCTTGTTCGAAACTCTCTCAACTGGACGGAACTCTTTCACACTTTACTTGAAGATCAAGCGGTTACTCACTATTTCTCGCTTGGCTAGCGATTGTTGCTGACTAGATACATGCGGTCCTTGCGTTCTCACACCCACGCGTACTCGAAATGTCCCGGGTTCTTAATCCCCGTAAGGGCAGGCTTCTCACAAGGAGGGTTCTAAGCATGGCTGAGCTCTGTAAGGAGCAACAGCCCATCTCTCCTTCTCCTCCATCCCTCCAGCTCCAACTCTCTTCAACCTCCAGCACCCAGCTCTCTTCTAGACATCTCTCTCACAACACATCACATATACATCAACCAATCAACGGCTAGACAAAACTATACATTTTCCAGACACTACCAGACATTGGCAGACATTATTAACCCCTTCTTGCCTGCAGGTGCTAATACACATAAAATTGACTCATTCAACACTAATGACATTGAGATATGCATATAACATGCATTCACAAGTTCTGGAGAGACCCCAAACTCTGGGCCACTACAACACAATGCACAGCAGCTTGCTGCATAGCCACAGATTGATCAGAGTGCCCATTCTGAACCCTGTCTGCTGCTTAAGGTACTTACAATGGGCAAGTGAGTATCAGACCTGGACCATGGACAAATGGAAGAATGGCTTGGTCTGATGAATCATGTCTTCTTAACATCATGTGGATGTGAGATGCATATGCTTCGCTTACCTGGGACAAAGATGGCACCAAGATGCACTATGCAAAGGACACAAGGTGGCGGATGCAGTGTGATGCTGTGGACAATATTTTGCTGGGAAACCTTGGGTTGTGTCATTCATGTGGATGTGGAGAGACCAAGTACACCTCATCATGGCAGTGCTATTCCTTAATGTTAGTGAACTCTTTCAGCAAGATAATGCGTCTTACCCCACTGCATGAGGGCTCTTGCCCATGGATGGATATTTACTGCGGAATCCGCGGTCAGCATCCGCACTGCGAATCCGCAGTAAATACTGTCATTACTTCCTATGGAGATCCGCTGCTTCCTCCTCCCAAGCGTAAATCAATAGGAATTTTTGCTTGAGGAGGGAAAATCGCAGCACGCTCCATTTTCGTGAGGGACCTGCACACCATATCAGGTAGGTGACTTAAATATTATGTCTGATCAGTATATTTTAGTATCACGGGAGGTAGAATCAGTAATATGGTAAAATCTCAACTGAATTTGATCATGTTTGACTAGAACTCTTTTTTAGGTCTCCGCAAGTGCTTTCTGCAGATTCACAGATTCCTGTGTGGCACTGTGCCATGTCTGTGCTCAGTACATAGCTATTCTCCCTTAGAAGAAATGATTCTGGAGGAGAAGCTCTGTACATATTCAGTGGAGCATGCTACACATTTTATGGCTGGATTTGTATGGAATCCATCAGAAAAGATCTCTTTATGAAATCGGCAGGCTGCAGTGCTACAGTAAGATTCCAAATAAGGGGGATGGAACAATACCTCTGCAGCTCCACCTATTGGAAAGCAGCTTTCCTACAAGTCAATATTAGACTCCTTATACAAGCCTTGTAACAGTGACTGGGAATTGAAAGCTAAGTCAGAATCCATACACAGACAGCTGTTTCGGGGTGTTTGCCCCTCATCAGTGTGTAGTAGGTTTCTGGCTTGTCTAGCGGGAGGCCTGTGATGTGGGTCATGACTGCTATCTTTTCTCCTTAGGGAGAGCACCTAGAAGGTGAGTGAGGAGACTTATAAGGCCATTCATGCTCCTCTGGGTAATATACAAATAAGGGAAATGGAACAATACCTCTGCAGCGCCACCTATTGGAAGGCAGCATTCCTGCAAGTCAATGTTAGACTCTTTATACAAGCCTTGTAACAATGACTGGGAATTGTAAGCCAAGTCAGAATCCATACACAGACAGCTGTTTCAGGGTGTTTGCCCCTCCCTGCACCTCTATGGGTGCCCTGTTATAGAGTCGTAATACCACCTTGTGGTCTTACACTGGGACAGACTTTGGCACTAACTGGCCACATATAGCAAGACATGTCCATAATTGTGTACACACTTCAAAAGTTCATCAACATGGTAAGATCTAGATCCAACCTTGTTTAACCAAGACTTGACAATGTAAAGTTTTCACGCGTTTCTACCATTTGTGCCCACTGAGAACAAATTTCACAAAGAAGAATGTGTGTGTCCTTGGTTTTCTTGCTTATTTTTGTCTACCCAAAGGCAATTGTATTCTTGCAAGTACAATAAACATTTACTGCACCAAGACAGCTACCAGGCTCTAAATCTTAAGGCTAAATGTACCGGTAATGAAGCACTGCTGCATTCCATAACGCTGTGTCATACACACGGCTTACTGCTTTATTTTATGGTAACCTGCATGGTGATTCACAACAGATTAACGTATGAACACTGCAGTCTGATATTTACTGCAGCACCAACAATGCTGAAAAAATAAAGCACTCACAAACATTCTACAGGCCCATTCACACGGGTGTTTTTTAGAGATGAGCGAGCGTACTCGGAAAAGCACTACTCGCTCAAGTAATGTGCTTTATTCAAGTATCGCTGTGCTCGGGTCTGAAGATTCGGGTGCCGCTGCGGCTGACAGGTGAGTCGCAGCGGGGAGCAGGGGAGAGCGGGCGGGAGAGAGGGAGAGAAAGATCTCCCCTCCGTTCCTCCCCGCTCTCCCCTGCGACTCACCTGTCAGCCGCAGCGGCACCCGAATCTTCAGGGACGAGCACAGCGATACTCGGTTAAAGCAAATTACTCGAGCAAGTAGTGCTTTTCCGAGTACGCTCGCTCATCTCTAGTGTTTTTCCATCCATGTGCTGTCTGTGTGTTTAACTGACTGAACACGGACAGCACATGGATCCATTAAAGTAAATTTCACTATTCACATAGGCATTTTTTTTACAACAACCATCTTTCTAAAATGCTGGAGATTCAATGTGGAAAATTTCTGCAAAATTTTTGAAATCTCCTTTATATGGCCTGTACTGCAAATGCTGCAGATTTTCCGCAGAAAACTCCTTTTTGGACATCCTGCAGCATTTCCAGCATGTGTGAAGACAACCTTACAGTACATCTCAGCATGGTTTTTTGGATGATAAGGGTAGATTCACACATCGTGCTCATGTCACAGTGTTTGTGGCAAATTTTTCCAAAATATTTGGAAAAGTGCAGACATTTTGAAAACTTGCAGCAAAAACCATTATATAACAGCAATATGTGAAAATGCCTTTACAACATAACTGAATTTCTAGAGCTTATATAGTGTTTGATAGGGTCCCATGATATCGTAAGACCTCCTAGATGCCTCTGTGATGGAATGTAAAAACATATTCCCCATGCATTATGTTTGATATGTCAGAGCAACTTTATTATCCTAGTTGTGATATTAGGAAAAGTGACCGTATGCATTATCTTGGGTAAATAGGTAGTTTTTCAATAAGGTATATGTAAGGGACCTTTCACCTGTGACAGAATGGGCCGTATGACACACCGCAAGACGCGGTAAATTCTACACCAAAATCTGCAGGCTAAAACCTGCCTGCAATTCCGCATTAAAATCTGGTTGGACATACAGATTTAGCTGCATCCTGCGGCGTGATTCCTTCCTTTCTGAAAGGCCCTTAGGTGTATTTTTTCCCCACCCGTCTCTTTTAAAAACATATCCTAATTGTCATATGTGAAATGGACATGCCATGAATCTTTTCACTCTTTGTGTAAATCTTTGTCAAGACTCTCACTTCCTAATTTCCTTTCGTCTTATTGGCTAAGGGCGGCTTCAGACGACCGTATATCGGCCGGGTATTCACGTCGGCTGATATATGGCGTCTCTCTCTGTAGGGGAGAGGCTGGAAGAGTCGGGAGCAGTGCTCTGAGCTCTCGCCCCCTCTCTGCCTCCTCTCCACCCCATCTCCGCCCCTCTGCACTATTTGCAATGAGAGGAGGTGGGACGGGGGCGAGGCTAAGTTCTGGGAATTAGCTCTGCCCCCATCCCGCCTCCTCTCATTGCAAATAGTGCAGAGGGGTGGAGAGGGGGTGGAGAGTTGGCGGAGAGGTGGCGGGAGCTCAGAGCACTGCTCCCGACTCTTCCAGCCTCCTCCCCCTGTAGAGAGGGATGCCGGCATGTATACCCGGCCGATATACGGTCGTCTGAATAAGCCCTAAGGCTGCTTTTACACCTTCGCTAAAACTCTTTTCCAAATTGATTTAAAAAAAAAAAAGGAAAGCAAATGGAAAGGCTTTAGTTCGCTTTGATTCCGTCAGGTTTCCGTGTTGTTTTCTTTTTACGTAAAAACAAAACTGCAGACTGCGCTATTCTCTTGTTCAAAAAAATGGAAACCTAACAGAGTGGAAGGATACTGAAGGCTTTCCTTTTTTTTGAAAACCCCATTGAAATCAATGAAAAAAAACGGATCATATTTATTTGGCCAATTTCACATGGGTGAGTGTGATATCAGGCTGTGAAACTCGGCCCGATATCGAGCCCACCAACATGAGATGTCTCTGCGGATGCGAGAAATCTTTGTGTTAAAACCGCCTTGCATCACTTCAGGAAAGTAGTGATCCTCCACCGTGGCTAAAATGATCGCGGAATGTTTCCTATTGTTTTCAATGGGCAGACCTTGCATTGCACTCGTGTCAGGGGCGTAACTATAGTGGGTGCAGGGGATGCGGTCGCACCCGGGCCCAAGAGCTTTAGGGGGCCCATAAGGCCTCTCTTCTCCATATAGGGAGCCCAATACTATTAATAAAACATTATAATTAGGGGCCCTGCTACACATTTTGCATCGGGGCCCAGGAGCTTTAAGTTACGCCTCTGACTCGCGTGCATCGCGCACGCCGTGCGAGGCTGTGCTGGCCCCATTGAAAACAATGGACAATGCGAGGCATTCCAAGGGAGCGCCCAAAGATAGAACATGCTGCAATTTTTTTTTCCGCACAGCTTTGCGGGAAAAAAAAATTGCCCTTGGGTATGACCCCATTCAAAAGAATGGGGTTCATATTCATGTGTCTCGCAATGCACAAATCTTCCGCGATTTTCTCGGCCGTTTTAAAGCGGCCTTTAAGTTTCTTTCCTCCAAAAACGGAGCGGAGAGATGGAAACCCAGAACTGACCCTAATGCAGGTGTGGAAGCAGCCTGATGAGAGGAGGGTGTGGTAATGGGAGCAGCACAGAACAGTGTTGGAGCCCCTCAGTCACCATCTGGGCTAACGTGAGTTTATTATATACTGTTATATATGTTGTTGGGTAATATGTCTCATATATAATACACAGCGAGGCAAATTGATCAATGAGTCCCAACTCTAGAGTTTTATCATAGACTTGCTTCATGGTTGTTATTCCAGCTGCAACATTGTAACTGTTTAGTATCAGGAGAGCAACGTACTTAGTGGTGTCTACAGTCCTGTCTTTGGGCAGGCTCACACAAGCATAATCTTAACAGTGTATTACGTGGTAAATGGAATCAATGAAAGCACAATGAATTTCATTGATCCACTTACATTTGCGTACATACATTGCATATAATACGCACGTAAAAAAAGAACGCAGCATGTTCTATTTTACCGCATATTACGCGCCACAGAGGCATATTATTCTCTATGAGCGCATAATAAATGCTGTATATACACAATTACATTGCATGTGTGCGGCGTTTATACGCAACATTGCTAAGCAGCGGAGTGGGAAATAAAAAAAGAAACAAGGAAGACTGCGCGTCTGTGAGATATGCTGTCGTGCGCAGTCAAAAATCATTGTGCACTTTAGGGCTTCCACACACTTGTGTTTTTTGTTAGCGTTGCATTAATGCTGCATTTTTTAACGCTAAAGTCAATAGGACTTTCTAATATTAATACCACATTGCACAAAAATCGCAAAGCACAAACTTGTGATCCGTTTTTAACATTGAAAAGTCTCATTGACATTCGCATTTTAAAAAATGCAGGCATGTGGGAGCCCTTACAGAACTTTTTGCACCCACAGAGCATGACTTTTTTGCACACGGGACACAACCACGTTTAGATTTAAATGGCTATTTAGCCTAATGAATTCCAGATGTGTTCTTTTTCCCACGGAATTGTGCATCCCCTATAGACTTCTATGAGGACCTTTTGGTGAGCAAATATGCAGAAATATAATGCATGTTCTATTGTTTTTTTTTTGGGGGGGGGGGGGTTGAAATGTGCACACAAAAAGAGGAAATGGGTTTGTTCTCTATGTTTTGCGTGCACAAATATGTCCATGTAAACCCACCCTCGTGGCTCATTCACTAGTGTGTCGCCCATAGTACGCAGTGCTAAAAGCCCATTGATTTCTATTGGGCCACTCACACCTGCTGTTTTATTACGTGCATGAAGAAAAAAGCAGCATGTCCTATTTTGGTGCATATTACACACCAATATAGGCTATGGAGTGGGGGCGTAACTATAGGCGATGCGGTTGCACCCAGGCCCAGGAGCCTTAGGGGGCCCATAAGGCCTCTCTTCTCCATATAGGGAGCCCAGTACTATGAATAAAGCATTATAGTTGGGGGCCCTGTTACAGGTTTTGCATTGGGGCACAGAAGCTCCAAGTTACGCCTCTGCTATGGAGATTTAACGTACACATGTAATACATGGGACACATACGCCTGTCTGAGTGAGCTCTTAGATGCGTTGAGAGACATAAGCTGCAGACACTACTCAAAGTAATAGAATAGTTAATTGAAGTCATCTTGGCTGAATTAATTAACTAGTATAAGTGGAATTTTAACTTCTGCTTACTTACTACTTTAGAATTTTTCCCCGAAAGGCTGCTTTCACAATGTCGTTTTGCAAGTGTACTGGAAAAACATCCAGCACACGTGTCAAACATCGTCATAGGCCCCCATTCAAAAGCTAAGAATGTCCGTGTGACCCCCCATTGTGCTGGTGCAGAAGGCTACGCTATTTAAAGGGGTTGTCCCGCGGCAGCAAGTGGGTCTATACACTTCTGTATGGCCATAATAATGCACTTTGTAATATACATTGTGCATTAATTATGAGCCATACAGAAGTTATAAAAAGTTTTTTACTTACCTGCTCCGTTGCTGGCGTCCTCGTCTCCATGGTGCCGACTAATTTTCGCCCTCCGATGGCCAAATTAGCCGCGCTTGCGCAGTCCGGGTCTTCTGCAATCTTCTATGGAGCCGCTCGTGCAGAATGCAGGCTCCGTGTAGCTCCGCCCCGTCACGTGCCGATTCCAGCCAATCATGAGGCTGGAATCGGCAATGGACCGCACAGAAGAGCTGCGGTCCACGAAGACAGAGGATCCCGGCGGCCATCTTCAGCGGTAAGTATTGAAGTCACCGGAGCGCGGGGATTAAGGTAAGCGCTCCGGTAAGCTTCCTTTACCTCCCTGCATCGGGGTTGTCTCGCGCCGAACGGGGGGGGGGTTGAAAAAAAAAAAACCCGTTTCGGCGCGGGACAACCCCTTTAATACAGGGTCACCCTGTAAAAAAACTACCACGCAGTATACTTTTTCTTTCCACATAGGAGCCTGCTGAAGACGGATGCCACTGTATGCCTTTAGAGTGGCATCCTTCAGAAGTATACGTTAGAAAGTCCTACTGGTGTATACGGACCTAGCAAAGTTTAACTTGACGGCCATATACACCAAGAGGACATGCTCTAAATGAGTATGCCCTGCGGGTGGAAAAAGTATTGTAATATAACAATGCACACGCAAAAAAAGCATAGTTCATCACGCAAAAATGAAGAACCGAGGCGTGCACAAATGAGTGTAAGCCCCCTGTGAAGAAGCCTTTAGGATGTAGTGCAAAGATGAGATCATGAGCAATGCTTTATAGAAACAAATAGTTCCTTTCTGCTTTTCATAGTGCAGACCGTGGTCTGGATACATTCAAGCTAATAAGGGATACTGCTACTGGTGTCAAGAGTTGTAGCAGTATAGTTCTGGTAATGGTGGGGTGCCATAGTACAGACGTCACCAGTTGTGGCATATCCTCGTGTGGCCTGAAGACTCAGCTAGTAATCCATAGAAGGTACACATTGCTAATCAAGATTTGGAATCCTTTGTGTGCCGGATTTAATTTTTCATCTATTACAAAGGAGTGGCTGGCAAAGAACTGTCCACAGCGCTATGAAGGAGAAAATAGAATGTGTCCGCGCCCAGAGAAAAAATGTGTGTAAAATAAAGTATGTTTGCTTAAGTCCTTGCTAACCTTTAGGCTACATTCACACGGGCAATCATGACATCCAGACAAGTTTTTCTGGCCAATATCCTGCTTGCCAACATGCGAATTCTAATGCAAATGAACACAAAAGGTAGACCACGCTGCGTTTTTTCTTTGCGTACAAAAAATACGGAAATGTGAATGAACCCATTGATGTCAATGGGTTTTATTCTGTGTGTATTGTGCATGCAAGTACGTGCGTGTGAAGCCGCGCTTAAAGTCCCATTGAAAACAAAAATAGACATGCTGCGATTTATTTATTTATTTTTTTAACTATTTCAAAATGTTGTTATCTTTTTTTCCATATATAGGGTAAGGTACAGATGCATTTTATACAGTGATAGAGGTACAATAGGATATTAGATCTTTGGCAATCATTTTTCAAGTCTTATGGTATATATGTCTGGTTCCAAGAATTCAATTTTAGTTTCCAACAAACATTTATGACATATCTTGTTGCATCTTAGTAAAAGAAAAGTTTTGGGGAAAAGTTGGAGGAAGGGTGGAACAAAAGGGGTTTGGGATTGGCGAGGAAGGTAGGAGGTCTTGTGTAAACTGAACATCAAACATTGTTGGCTTCATGAGTAATTTAAGATGACTTTTTTAGAGTCTCCCTCCTCCTGCATGGCCCCAACAGGGCCCGGATAGCACCCACGAGTTTTGCGTAGTGGCTGCACACACAGGGCTCCCCCCACACTTAAAACTTTTTAAACAATTTTTTTCCTCATTGCGGTTCTGCGAAGAAAAAAAAATTGCTTGTGTGAAAGAATCTATTCAAAAGAATGAATTTCATATTCATGCGAGTTTTATGCACATCGCACAAAATCGCAGGAGAATATCCTTTGTGTGAATAAGCCCTTACTTGGAGGACAATAATCTTTTGTAATTCTATTAACTAATCTGGTTAGAAATGAGTTTATAACATTCTCTGGTTCTAGACTTAATTTGCCCTATTTTAATTTCACCTTTTGCTTAGGACATGTTAAGTTTTAATAGATTTCTTGTTAATCGCTTTGAAATCTGAAAGTTGAAGTAACTATTAACTGTAGTTAACACTTCTGTTTCACTTCCATAGTGTTAGTTACACTCCGATGAGTTGAGCAGGCTGAGATGTAAGAGATATTTGACAAGGTGCTCACACTGATAAGCTGGTGGGCCTTTGAGAGGTATCATTTTAGCAGGACTAGAGGACTATCTTATGTATAAGAATGTCCCAACTCTCCCGTAATGGTAGATGTTTGTATGGAAAGAAAGAACAGGCAGTTGGATTTTAGCATTTCAATCCTTCGTTCCCTAGGGAGATAAGCTGCTGTGGTCTAAAAGGGAATTGTACAGGAAGCCTAAGCAGTTACACAGACCCATGGTGTCGGAACCTCCATTCCAGCCAAGTTCCAATATCCGATCCTGCAATATGGCCGTACTCTCAGCACCTGTCACATCATATAGTGGCTAGTTGTTTGACTTATTTTATTAACTAATCCAGCTTCATCTTTCATCAGCCAGGACAGGCAAGGGGACTAGCTTAGTTATTAAGATGAGCTGAACATCTAGCCCTCTTGATAATGAACCATGGACACAATAGACTGGAAAGGAGTAATCCATAGGAAAGTGTTGTGTGCATGCTGCAATCTGTGCAGAGGTTATGTTGCAGGAAGGTGGAGGAGGTGAGCTCTATATTTATTGCTGCATATGTGTTGATTTTATGTCTTTGCTCTGCAGACTGTCTTGATGGCAGGTAGCAATGCTTGCCGCTAAGATAAAATGCAGTGGCGGGCTGAGGGATTTACATTTTTCTTGGCTGCCACTTGGAGTTAAGGTATGAATGGTGATTGGACCTAATGGGGAAGAATGTACCCTGTGATGTCAATGCGGCATGCCATAATAGTGCCAATAGTGCAGAGTGTGGCGAGTCCATGCATGGTATCTACTGGAGTTGCCGTTGGCCTGTGTAACACGTAGGCCTGTTCTATCTATGAGGATTGTGGTGTGCTAAAGGCTTGCGTAGGTTTTGAGCGTAGGGAGCAGAAGCAGACTGAAGGCTGGCTTATGTGTTGTGGGCCTGTAGAAAGCCATGCCGAGGGTTACTGTACCTGCTGATCCTCTGAAGAATGTGCTTCTGCTGTTCCACTAAGCAAGGCTGAGTTGTTATGGGAGAACATGGTGAGCTATCACAGTGCTTACTTCTAAGACTGGAGATATATAGATGAGGGAGGTTTACAAGAGTATTATTTAGGCCTCCCCTGAAGCAGTTTGGGATTAGTGCATCATCATCCTTGGTGGGGGAGTCTGCTGTTGACTATGAGGATAGCATAAGCCTGAAGAAAGTGTGTGTGTGGGAGGGGGGGAATGGATGGAACCATAGACGTCAATTACTCAAACAGAGAAATATGCCACCATTGAATATGCAATGTTTGAACCGCATTCCTGCTATGTTTGATTATCCCACAAAATGCATGTCAAAGTGTGTGGCGCTTATGCAAATTTGAATAAAACTAGGTGGCCTATGTAGGTGTTGTGCGTTCCCAAGTAAACTATGGGCAGGGCTTAAGTGTCTTATGAATGAGCATGTCAATATTGGGAGGTTTGTGTACATAAAATAAGCTCATAGTAAAATAAAGGGGTGTACACCCTGCTGGTAGTTTATACCATCATAGCGATCACTTCCCCAGAACCCCCCTTCTCTGCCCGGATAGGCAGGGTCAACATTTCTTTGCCCAATTTCTTATCCAGTACAGTACAGTATATGCGTGAACAGTAGGACACTTTCCTTTTTTTGATTGCTAAATTGGCAAATGTTGGTTTAACAAATTTTATAACTTTACAGATGCTTGAATATATTGCACATACCATAGTAGCCTATGCGCTCACACTGTCCCCGTTTCATGGAATCCATAACACAAAAAATCAAGACATGCTGTATTCTCTTCTATAAGGATTATTTCTAGGAGAGAATATCATCAGACATTCAGGGAGACCTCACAGAAATTTAAACTGACTACAATATGACTTTATACTGCTAGTGACTTTGTGCAATAGGTTATATGGCCTTTCTGTCCTTAAAGGGGATCTCCAAGACTTTTACTATTGATGACCCATCCTCAAGATAGGTCATCAATACTTGATTGGCCAAGGACAGCCACATCGGATCCCTGCTAATCAACTGATTGCTGGGTCCACTCTCGGTACGGACAGTGCTGGAAGCAGATAGTGCTGTTAACGTTACAGTGGCCTGGTATGGTACCGGAAATTGATGGGAGCAGTGCTGCAGCACTAAACCAGGCCACCGCAATATGGACAGCACTATCTTCTTCCAGCGTTATCTACACTAATAGCGCAGCCAGCAATCAACTGATTGACAGGGTTCAGGAGCAACAAGCCCTTGGCGATCAACTATTGATGACCTATCCTAAGGATAGGTCATCAATAGTAAAAGTCATTGGGATCGCCTTTAAATAATAGTTGTTTTCTCTTTTTAAAAAATTGGGGATACGTGGTCATGGCTCAAACAAATAAAGGGGAGCTATTGAGAGCTGAAGCAATGTTTTCACACTTTCGTGCCCGTTCCCTGAAGCTGCTTCAGTTCCAATGGATTTCAATGCGAATGAAGCCAGCTAGGCCACATCTGCTTCTGTCTGCTGTGATGCACGTCCGGCCCACTGCACTGACACTAGTCCAGGTGATCAGGTGTTTGGTAGGGATCTCGTGCGGTGGGTCACAGGTATTAAACTATTGATGATCTATTCTGAGGATAGGTCATCAGTAGTTTTTGCCAGGAAAAGCCATCTTAAAGGTTTAGTATAATGATCTTTTTTTTTTAAAAAAAGGGACCTCCATTGTTTACTTCCAGGCTATAAAATCTGTCCTGGTCATGTGATGGACACACAGGTGCATGGTTTCCTAACTCACAGGTTTTTGCTGAAAATGTAATATCCTTTAAATGGAAACTAGCGTGTTGAAAATGCAGTCCATTCTGCAGGATACATGTTATAGATCAGGAGGAGCCGAGCAGATTGATATTGTTTTATGGGAATATTCATAGAACTTGTAGTTTATTCATTTATATCTCTGCTCTTTCAGAGTTAAGAGGTTCTATCAGTGATTGACAGACTTCTCTTTATGCACAGTCATACACAGATAGCTGTCAATCACTGATAGCTCCGCCCATTGGACTGTTCAGCTCAGAATGGGCAGAGATGTAAATGAATAAAATACTAGTTCTACTGAATCTTTCCCCATAAAACTATATATCAATCTTTTCAACTCCTCCTGCTCAATAACATCATGCCTGCAGATCTGACTGGTTCCTTTTTATGCCTTAGGGCATGTCTGCACCAGAAAAATCCACAAATAGCATATGGATTTCACCCATTTGATTATGGTATATTAATTGGGTGGAAAGATCTGAAAGGAATGTGTAATATAGTCCATGCTGTAGAGTTAATTTTCCCTTTAATTATGTCCTTGATTTCACTTGACGACAAATCCAACATGTGTGAATGTGACCGTATGGGTGTAAACCAACTTCGCCTGCCAGCTATCACTTGTACTTGTTTTACTAAGATAGTAACATACTTGGCAGAATGACTGTTGCCGAGTAACGGGTACAGTGCACAGTATTGTTTCTGCTGCAAATTCCTGCCTCAACATGTTCAGGATACTTTCCGAGTCTTTAAAGTGTTAATGAAATTGAATTTTTCCTGCAAGCTGGTTCATTCACAATTCTGATATGTACTAAACATATTTTCTTAGTGAATTACAGAATGGATCTTCTACGACTTGCTTAACTTGAACAACAAGGTGAGAGTCCTTTGTACAGGTGAGATAATTGTGTATTGTGAAGTGTCCATATTTCTTGTCTATAGTATAGCTGAGCATTCTGTGTGAATGAGCCCTTAAAGGGATTTATTAGCGGAAAAATGGTATATAATGGATGCAGATGTTGGTGCAAAAAAATTGTGACTTTGTACTTTACACGAAAAGACTAAGATGCGCCTAATTTATGGTGTGCGCTTCATTATACATTAAAGGGACACTCAGGCAAAAACACATTTTTCCATGCCTGCCCCCTCACCTGATTGCCTGTCATAGAGGTCTCCTCGATGTATTTCAGCCACTTCCTTGTATTGCAGTCCCGTCAGCCAACATCTTATGAGTTACCATATTATTTGCCTTATAAGACACACTTTTCTCCCCCCCCCCCCCCAAAAAAAAATTGCTGTGTCTTATAAAGCACACGTGCTAAAATTCATCACATCGCCATTTGTTTGCGCAATCGCGAGTTCAAACGATCGCGCTAACTAAATTTGCGCAAACAAATGTGCGACTAGTTACCAGTTCTCTCTTTTCCACTGCTGCCATACGTGCCATTGATTGGTGGTGAGCGCCGGCGGAAACTGCTGCTGCTTTCCCACCTCCACGCATTGGCTTCTTCCCTTCCTCCTGCCATACACAAGCGCCGCTGGGACACGGAGCTCTGGTATTTCAGACCTCTGCTGCGCCTTCTGCCCCATCACCCATCACTATTTCCTGCACTGTTGCTGTGTGAGTTAAAAATATTTATCCCCTATTTTCGCTCTCTAAAACGGGGGTGTGTCTTATCATCTGCTGCGTCTTATAAAGCAAAAAAAGACGGCAGATTTTTTAACTTTCAGTTTCAAATGTATCCCATGATGCATCAGCACAGCATTAGCTAGTGGGGACAGTTTAATTATCATTACATTCTATATTTATATAAATAAGCTTCAAACCATAAGTATACAGTCAGGAGGATGATCTCCTCTATTATATCTGTATGACAGGAGCTGTGTGATCATCATCAGTAACTGTGATAGGAGGGCCCATGTCCGCCTCTCGACAATTTCTATTGTAGGGTTCATGTAACAGCATCACACAGGCAGTGAAATTGACTAGAAAGTGAATTCATAACTCCTAAGTAGATCTGAGCTGGTCAGAACTGCAATTACATGACCATCTGAGGAGAAAGAGTCTTGGTCTCCAGACATGAACACGGACGTCATCAGTGCCCAAATTAAACCTGGATTCGTTGCTGGTTCCACTCTGTAACAGTCCAGTTTTGTTGTTCATGACATCAGTGCTAACGAAGGTGATGGTGGGTAGTTGTTAAAGGCAATACAAGTAATGGGTGCAAATGTCCTTCAGCCAAGTGCCTGGAAATGGTTCCGACAGACACAGGGGTGTAACGATGGCACCACTTATCTCTGGATGGCGGACAACAAAACAGTTGGAGCTGCTTATGTTTGTTAGACAATCAGACGCTCCTCTCTACTAGTGGTCTGTCGGGGGTCCTGAGCCCGGCCGCATTGTGTGCCCTCACACATCTACTGGTCCCAACACCTCCTAACAGTCTTACTATGTTAGGATTGCAGTGGCAACAGCCTACAAGCTGCAACAGGACTGCATTGATTTCTGTTATGTTGCAATTTTTCAGGGCTACACTGTGATCTTTGGCTGCATAACCTATGTGACAGTCGCCATGTAGCACTAGCCTAAAGGTACAGGTGTGTCTGAACTATTAAAAGTGTCCTACAAACTGCCTCAGGCGATTTACTTCATAATTGTCAAACTGTTGACAGACATTTGCATTTTGTCTTTCAGAAAGGACAAAGGGGTATTTGTTTCGAAGTGAGAGGAAAATGTTTTTATATCCAGAAAACCCTTTTAACTTCGCACATGTCAACTCATCCGATTTTACAGGGAGTAACCCTATTTTAGCTGTTGCTCAGTTCTGGGTCCGGACACTGTCTAGCATCAGGATGAAGTCCAGGCCCAGTATAGCAGTATCCAGAATCTGATCTGGGGACTGAATAGTAGTAGTATTATTTTGATTTTTTTTGCATCGGAACTTAGGGTCTGAATAAAGTTTAGAGGTCTGGGGACTGGAATTAATATAGGGTTTATGTCTATATTTATGGTGTCTGATTTGGGGTCTGAATTAGAGATGAGCGAGCATTGTCCTTAGCGAGTATCTCCCCGCTCGGGAGCAAAGGTTCGGGTGCCGGCACGGGTGACAGGTAAGTTGCGGCCATGAGCAGGGAGGAGCGGGGGGGAGAGAGGGAGAGAGAGATCTCCCCTCCGTTCCTCCCCGCTCTCCCGCTGTCATGAAAGGGCAACTGTTTTAATGCATAAATGACATCCGCCAAACATGTAGAGCAGATGCGTGGTGTCAGTATATAGAGCAGGCCTCTGCTCTATGTATAGTGGGTGCCAGCTGTCTCCGATCCTGCCCATTTAACCATTTAAAGGGCCTAACTAAGGAAGGGGCTTCCCCTTTGTCTCCCAAATTGCCCTCTGTGAACACCCCCTGGCAGAGCCTAAAGGGGTATTCTGGAGACTTAATGTTTTATCAAGTTTTAACCTATCCACTGGATAGGTGAAAACTGATAGATTGGTGGCGGTTTGACTGCTGGGACCCCCATAAATCCTGAGAACAGTGGGTCCGGTTAGTCTCCAAGGGAAGGGAGGCGCACCTTCACTCCATTCATTTCATTAAGGGTGCTGGAAATTGCTGAGTGCTTGAACTCAGCAATCACCAGTGCTCTCATCGAAACTAATGGAACAGCGGTGCAGCTGCAGAACCTCCATTCCCTTGGACACCATCTGGACCCCCGCTATCAGGATTGGTGGGGGTTCTATCATTCTGACCTCTACTGATCTATCATTTTTCACCTATCCAGTGAATGGGTTAAAACCTGAAAAAACATTAAGAATCCGGAATACCCCTTTAAATAGAATGTCTGTCTGTAAATCTGTAATATACTGCAACATTGAAGTATTGTAGTATATTGTGACAATCACTAGTTCAATTCTCCCATGAGAACTTAAAAAATAACATTAATGAAGTTTTTTTTAATCTGTAGATTTAAAAAAAGTTTTACAAAAAACCTTTGTAAAAAGTCGCTGTTTCAGAAAATAAGAAAATAAATGTTGGTATAGCCCTGTCCATAAAAGTTCAGTTTAGTAAAGTATCACAATATTTATCCCACATGGTAAGTACTATCAGAAAAAAAAATGCATTGCCAGAATTGCATTTTTTTGGCACCCCATGTCATAGGACAAAATTAATAAAAAGTAATCAAAAAGTTGTGTGTTCCCCAAATGGCACCAAAAAAACCATACAGATTACCTCACAAAAAACAAGCAATAATACAAAAGTTATGGGGGTCGAATGATGGTAACAGAAAGCAATTATAAAATATTATGTGGCACAGAGTGCTAAGGCAGCAGAAATGCAGTCCTAAGCTCTCGCTCATGACCTGAAGGTTGCAGGTTCAATCCCTGCATTGGTTCAGGCAGCCAACTCAAGGTTGGCTAAGCCCTCTATCCTTCCGAGTTCGGTAAAATGAGTCCCCAGCTTGGTGGGGGGTAATAAATAAAAATTACCTGATTAGCGCTGCGGAACAAGTTAGCGCTATACAAATAACAAGATTTATTTATTCATTTATATATATAAATCTATTTATCTTCTATATATTTGTCAATCTCTGTTGCAGCATTACGCACAAACTGTGCGATCGATTGACGTGATATTTTGCACACAGTATAATCTCCACCCGGAGAAGGTTATAGGCGAAAAAAAAAATTCAGAACCTTATTTGCATATTTTGCCGTTCCTTGAATTTTAATGCAGCAACCCCCAAATTTGCTTTCACCAATGGATTCTACGCACTCTATTTAATATTCCTGGTTATTTCCAACAAGTAATTCCCACTAGAAGAGCCAAACTGAGCACTGACAATTTGTGTTTCAGGAAATGATATGTCCCCAAACAGGAATACATGGAGCAACCGAGGATTGAAAACTGTTGCCCCTAGCAACCAATCGCAGCGCAGCTTTCATTTTACCTTAGCAGTATAATATATAGCAACCAATCATGGCACAGCTTTCATTTTACCTCAGCAGAATAAAAAATGAAAGCTGAGCTATGATTGGTTGCTATTGGCAACAAAAAAAGTACAATTTGACTCAAATCGGACCAGAACTGGGGATTTGTATACAACACAAACAAATAGATTGTGTTTTAGTTATAAGCAACTTTCATTTTATCCCAGCACTGAGGATTAAAAGCTGTTGCCTACAGCAACCAATCACAGCACAGCATTTATGTTACCTCAGCAGTATAATATATAACAACCAATCGCAGCGCAGCTTTCATTGTACCTCAGCAGTATAATATATAACAACCAATCACGGCGCAGATTTTACTTTACCTCAGCGGTATAACATATGGTGGTAACCAATCACGGCGCAGCTCTCCTTTTACCTCAGCCGTATAATATATGGCTAATACAGTCACATAGCATTAATCAGCATCGATGGCTTCAACATATTGATACGTACGTTCTGATATCCTCTTTTCTTACTTAAAATGTCCCGTTTTGTATTGCCCGCGTTCTGTATCGGGTACCCGGGCTATTATATATATATATATAACGCCCAATCTGTTTGTTTGTGTCGTGCACAAATCCACAGTTCTGGTCCGATTTGAGTGAAATTTTGTATGATCGCTCTTCAGCACCGGGCGACGAATAATGGTGGAATTAAAAATCAAAAACTCAGACTTCCCCTGTAATTTTTTATTGCCAACAGCAACCAATCACAGTTTAGCATTCGTTTGTTATACTCCTGAAGTAAAATAAAAGCTGCGCTGTGATTGGTTGCTATGGGTAACAGCTTTTTATTTTGGACGACTTCCATAACAGTGCGGTGCGGGGCTCATTGTTGTGGCTCAATTTGTATATTCCAGGACTGTTAGTCGAACAAAAACGGTATAAATTTGAAGTTAAGATAATAGTACTGACCTGCAGAATAAAGCTAAGACCGAATGCCCACGGCGGGGTCAGATTCCGACTGCGAAATATCGTAGCAGAATCGGACCCAGTGTCCAGCCAGAGACACATACTCACCTGTCCGGATCCGCCGCAAGTGTCTTGGCCGGTGCTCATGCGCAGTGCAGGTCATGACGCGCCGTCACACTCGCAATGACGCGTATCCGCGGTGATTTCCAAATTGATTCATTTTGGGATCGCCATGGATCGGACAGCTTCTATTGACGGCAATGGAAGCCGTCCGTGCGATTTCATGCACCAAATATAGCATGCTGCGATTTTTGTTGATTTCTGCTGGGGGGCATGGAAGAATCTTTTAACATAGCATGCTATGGACGAACATTGCTGAGGAATTCGCGGCGGGCGTCTGGCTGCGAAATTCCGCAGCAAAAATCCGTCCGTGGGTATTGGGCCTAACATTATTTTTACCCCACCATGAACACTGTAAAAGGCAAACCATCACAAAAAAATGGTGAAATTGCATGTTTTTTCCCATCTCACCCTACTTAGAAACTTTTACATTTTTGTCAAATACATCTTATGGTGCATTAAATGGTACCATTGAAAAACACAACTCATTCTGATAAAAAATGGGCGCTCGTGAAGCTAGGTCACCAGAAAATTAAGATTGTTATGATTTTTTTGAAAGTGAGGAGGAAAAAATGAAAACCACAAAATGAAAAAGGGCTGCAGTGGGGAAGGGGTTAAAGCACGGCTGCCTTTTCACTCTAGGGTGCTACACTGCAGTGCTTTATCTAATGCCATCATCCATAGTACTCCTATTCAGCTTCTGCTAGTTGTAGTAAAGAAGAAGCTGTCAAGTGACAACCTGTGTTTATTTTTTTTTAAGTCCTCTATGCGCTGCCCCATAATGCAAAGACTGATGAAGGGTAAGAAGGATCTATCCGTGTCACTTAAGTGCTTGTTTCATCACTGCATTTATATTGCTTCAACTATTTTTACCTCTTATATTAATATCCGAAGGCTCTGCTTACTTCTGCAACTACCAAACCACACCACTGCAAATGAATGGGATACTGCTCACATGGAGACCTAATTGGACTCCTTTCGGGATGTAGTAAAAGAAATGTGAACAGCTCTAAAGGCCCATTTAGACCCAACGGATTTCGTTCAAAAATCGCTCAAAGCCGTCTTTTGAGCGAGAATCGTTGTGTCTAACTGCACGGACATCGTGCAGTTTTCGTTAACAAGCTGTTCATCGTTGTCTTTCAGCAAGCTAAAAGAGAACGATGAGCCTTATCAGGACCGCGCGCTGAGTTCTCAGCGGGATACCGCTGATATTATTGTTTCAGCTGGTATCCCGCTCGGAGAACACAGTCGGAGTATGAAGAAGACAGCGGTCCAGCTGTGTTCTTGATACTCCGCACCAAGCAATCAGCTGTATATCAGCTGTGCGCTCTGTGAACACAGCAGGAGTAGGCAGAAGACTGCGCTCTAGCTGTCTTCTGTATACCCCGCTCGGAGTGCTCAGCTGTATGCCAGTTGAGTGCTCCGAGAAGAAGACAGCTGGATGCAGAAGATAGCGACCCTGCTTGTCTTCTGCATACCCTGCTCAAAACGCTCAGCTGTATACCAGCTAAGCGTTCAGAGAAGACAACAGCTGGATGCAAAAGATAGCGGCCCCGCTTGTCTTCTGCATACAGCGTGAGCCTTCATTTACACACGTATGCAAAGTGAATCCTCAAAACTGTCACTTAAACTGCCTTTTGGGCGAATCTTGAGCGATCCGCTTGGCATGTAAATGCACACAACGAATGGGCCTTTATACACAGACATCAGTGCAAAGTGGGAAATGTATTAACCTTATCCTCATTAGCGCATTATGTGCCTAATATATGAAAAGTTGCCTCTCAGCTCCTCCATGCACCCACACACAAGATCTACGCAGCTAGGAGCTGGCAAAGATTTCTGGTATAATTTACCCCAATTTCTGGCATAAATTATACATAAATGTGTCTGCTTGGGGAGGCCATCGAGAAAATGGCGCTCTGTGGCATAACTCTCAGAAAGTTGCTACATTTGTGTGCAAGCCGGGCTTATGCCAAATTTAGCATTTTTTAATGACAAAAAAGGATGAGAACTCTTCCTCATGGAGCTCGCAACTCATGCTAATCCACAGATCTTGGAACATAAGGTAAAATTTATTTAGACCAGCATGTCAATTGCCAGTCTTCATGAGCCTAATGCACAGAGCTCTTCATCTATTGGGTACATCTCTGCAGCTCCATGCGCCTACACAGAAATGTACTGTATATCCGATCTGGCATTAATTTCTGGTATAATATAGTTATAATGAAGGTTATATATTATCATGCTTTCCCGAAAATAAGACTCTGTCTCATGTTAATTTTTTTCCCCAAAAGAGGAACCGGGTCTTATTTTCAGGGATGTCTTATTATACTTACCTAGTAGCCACGGTCCATGTCCTCCCACTGGTCTTCAGAGCTCTTCCGCGCTTGCTTACAGTCCTCAGCCACCAACAGAAGATTGCTTCCTGATTCCAGGATTCATAAATCCCGCCTCCAGGAAGCGATGGCTCAAATTGGCTGGCAGTGCTCGAGAATCAATCAATGCAGCACTTGATGAAAGAAGGCGATGGCTACGATTGGTTCATTGAGTGTTGCATTGATTGGCTAAGCAGCTCTCTAAGAACCAATCAACAGCCATCGCATTGTAGAGGCGGGATTTGTGAATTGGCTAAGCGGCGTTCGTCTCAGCGGAGTTTCTGCAGCAGACATCGCTATCGTGGCCGGAGATGCAGAGACTAACGCCACTCAGCCAATTCATAAATCCTACCTCCGCAACGCGATGGCTGTGATTGGCCAAACAGTGCACGAAGAACCAATCACAGCCATCGCATTGTTTCATCAAGCGCTGCATTGGTTGGCTGGCAGCACTCAAGAACCAATCAGAGCCATTGCTCAGGAAGCGATCTTCTGTCGGCAGGTGAGGACTGTAAGAAAGCGCGCTGGAGCTCCGTAGACCTGTGGCTGGACATAAACCTCGGCTGCCATGTAATTGTGTTGTTTTTTTTTTTAATGTAGTTCAGCTAGGGCTTATTTTGGGGTAGGGCTTATATTTCAAGCCTCATCTTTAACCCCCCTCCCTCATCCTTACTGAAAAATCAAGATAGGGCTTATTTTCAGGATAGGTCTTATTTTTGAGGAAACGCCGTAGTATAGTTTTTTGCGTAAATTCTTAATAAATGTGTCGTCCAGGACGGCCATGCTCCCTTAAAAAAAAAAATGGCGGATAGCGTCACAGACAGCAAAAAGTTGCATGTGTTTACGTGAACCCCCATTTGCTACTTTTTTACTCAAGAAACTGCCATAAAAAGTTCCATGAAAGTTCCCCATAGTGCTCTAACCTCTTCCTAATACACCAGGGCACAGAGCCATCCATTCCAGTCCATTTCTTCAGGCAGTGACTTTCTCCTTTTAGTCCACGCAATTTGTTTAATCCCTGATCTATTTATGATAAGTCTATTTAGAAAACGTTCTGTACAGTATTGCCTTTATTTAATTATGTAAAGTTATGTGCGCCGCGTGTCTCAGCGTCACACGGTCTTGTCACCATGGGCCACTGAGTCAGCTTTCCTAGCTGTCTCCCTACAAACCAGTCAAACAAGTCTTTAGATGTTTGGGGCAACAAACACCTATCCAAAACTTTAGAGGAGTGAGAATGCCAAAAGAGGAGGGAAACGATAAAGACACTGACAGCACGCCTGACAAAGGGAGTTAGTAAATGTAATAAATTACAGATTTGGGAGCAGATCGAAACACAATGTCCCCCTTGTGCACCGCAGGTGAGTGTGTGCTTAATCTAATGCTATAAACTCTGCCGTCCATGCATGCTATATGCAGTTTCTTCATGGCAGGTGAAGACTTTGCAGAACTGCTTTGGCTGTAAATTGTCACTTGCTGTTTTCATAGGACAGAATATAATGCACATGGCTAAGTCCTGTCCTCATGGTACTAACTTGTTACATTTTATTTGGTATAGTCTTAACTTTTGGGGACTTCATAAGTGATACACTGTGTACTTATGCATAGGATACATCAGGCATGTGCTGCTACATATGGGTCTAGTCTAGGATCTGCTTCCCAGATTACACGTTAACTAGCCAATCCTCTCTCGGTTACTTATTAACCCATAAAATGTTCCTCCTGATTTACATCCTCTAAGGACATGACATTGAATTACAAACAATGGCTCTTAGACACACATTAATGTGACAGGGATGAAGGAACACCTTTACTGTAGCAATAAAACCTTCAGGAGTGCTGAGCGCTCTCCATTCATAAAGTCCGCAGCCTGGCACAGAGTGCAAAGAGGGATTAGAGAAGCATTAGGGTGGTATGCAAGGTAAGACGCTGTAAATGTGCCTCCATTTATTTATTAAACCCTGCTTTGAAAAAAGAAAAACTTTTAGTTTCTTGTTAACGGATCCTGAATCTATGCAGAATGTATATTCTAGATTTTGTAAATTACTTGTGTAGAAAGTGGAGCTTGGGAAATCTGAGCATTTGTGTTCTGCAGCATCTAATTGCAAAGGCATAAACTACAATTCATTTCTATGTGCACAATATCAAGATGTCTCAGGGCCGTACTTCACACAAGCACTGTCTGCACACTTAACCTTAAAGTCGGGTGAAGATGCCGAACCTCTAGTGTTTGCTTCCTGCAGTTCTCTCTAGACTATTTCTGATACTGGTCAGTTTTTTCGGTTATGGGGTCATAAATCTTTGAGGTGGTCTCGCATCTGCGTTAGAACTTCCATTGGAGATCTGGTGCAAAATACCGGAAAAGAAGCGCTGCATGCAGTGCTTTTTCTTCTGGCTAAAAGCCGGACAGCTGAGCGGAATGTAAACGAACCCCATTATAGTCAATGGGGTCTCTTAGCCGCTGTTCAGTTCCATCCAGAAACAAAGCAGGAAAGCTGAACCCCCAATGCAGGTAAGATAAAACACATAGTGTCAGCTGTGGTATAGGGAGTAGAAGCCAAGACTGTAAACTACTTAATGGTATACAGCGTATAGTCAAGAAGCCTGATCCAGTGCTATAACTCAACACTGGTGGTTTGTATTGAAATAATAGCATACTTGAATAGGAAGGCATGCATGTGCTACATGATGGTATGGCACATGGGCCCCTGGGGGCCCCGGAGCATGGATTTCAATTTTGTGTAGTGATCCCTGTAAAACCCAATTGCAAAGTTGAAGAGTAGCATGTGAGAAGCAGAAATCTTAGACAGCAGAAAGTCCTGTGGGGCCGGTGCTATGACTGAAGTAATGAAAGTGTATTCGAAGTGGCCTCCTTCTGCTATGATACACACATGGAGCTATTGTTGCATCTATCTTTATTCCAGGGACTGTATATGTCTTAATGGTGTTACCAGGACTCTAGAAGAATTCATTGCGAGGAACGGCTGAAGACCAAGACAAGAGGAGGATCAATCCAGAGCTGCTGCCATGCTGACTTGGAAGTTACCCAGAATACTAAATGTTCACCAGGTGCCCAAGGTGAGGAGTTCTGATGAAGCTAGCAACTAGCACATGAGGTGTATCCCTTTTATGCCATTGCAAAGCCTACTTTGTGTTTCTACCTCAGGTATTTCATGAAGACAGTATTATCTGTGGATATCGGTCCCCGTCAAGTTCCGCCACTGCCTGTGTCCTAAGCCTCTTCCAAATGACCAATGAGACTCTAAATATATGGACACATCTTATACCTACCTGGTAGGATTGTACATTGCTGCAGAGTTACAGAATGATGATCTGTCCTTTCGATACTGTAACTTTTTCCACCTAGTGTACCTATTTGTCTACCACCAACTATCCTGCTTTATTCTGTTTCAGATCCTTCACCTTTTCTTCTGTGCTAAATTCTTCTCTTTCCTGGATATTTTATATCTCCCCAATGAAACGCCGGAGATCATTTTCTCAGCTGACCATTCTGCTTTTCTCTTTGTAAGTTTCTTCAGTGATTGATGCTGGAAAGAGTTTAATTTATGTCCTCATTGATCTAGAATTCAATAACATTTCTGCCTTCAAGATTATTGCAGAATATACAAAAGTCTGCAAATGCTTTTTGTTTTCTCTGGAGGACTAAGTACATGATATTTTAATATGCCTTACTTTCTTAAATCAATCCTACAATATAAGGTGGTTTTTGGGGGGTCAACTGAAAAGCCAAAATGAAGGCCCCTAAGGATTACTTGTGGCCTTTAAGGTTTAATGCACTTACTGCAAATTATTTCAGATCAGTAACACAAATGGAAATACTTAGCCTCACCACAAAATGGTGATGGAGCCCTCTGTTCTCTTTTATAACCTGTATATCATAAGATTACTGATACAGATTACGGCAACGTGCAGAGGTATAATTTAGAAAATCTGTATTGGAGCCCCACAAAATATTGTCGTGTCTAATCCCCCACCTCCCTAATTTAACATGATTACCTAAAGCTATTGCTGATCGCTGGGTTACGGGATGTTCTGTATCTCTGCAGGTACTTCCTATGGCGAATCCTGGCACTTCTATCCTCTCCCGGTTCCTTACATGATCCATTTTTGTGGCCACTGCTTGTCTACCTCATGTCCTGCTGCATCTACCCACTGATGTCCACCTGTGCTCATACATTCAGTGTCATGTCCACCCAAGCACGGCATATTTGCTTTTTCCTGGATTATGGAGCATTGAGTTTATACAGCCTGGGTAGGGACATAGCTTACATACTTCACATTATTTACAAGGAGAGGTTACAATATGCACTTCAGCTACCACCACCTTTCCCACGAATACTATTGGAAGGTTTTGGGCGTGAATGTAGACGTTGCCAAGAGAGTCATCCAAACTGTTCTAAGGACATTATTGTTCTAACTCTTGTTATTCTAGCAACCAGCTCAGGCTATAATAGAAGTTAGTATGTATTAAGAGATGTTTCTTTTGTTTTTTCTTTTGCTTGCTTCTTTCAGGGTATTAATGAAGTCCATTAACCATTAATGTAGGAGCAAGGCATGATACACCTTTGCCTGATAGACGCCCATTATTACATTTTATTCAATTGATGCTTTTCTGTCGTAATGGTCAGTTTAGTGATGCTGTTTAGGCAGTCATATTGTTTTATTGTGTTATATATTCTAAACTACAGCTTCATAAGGTTTAAGGCCCCCATACACATTAGGGAAAAGTTATCCAGTTTTGTGGATTTCACAGGAGCAGCCAACTGTAATCTGTGTATGGAGACCTACTGGACTTCATCCCCAAAAAGATGATGATGGTGGAAAGAAGGATCAGACATGTTGAATTTTAATGCTCAATCCTTTTAGTTTTCCCCTGGAGATAAGCCACCACTAGAGATGTCTGGCAGCAGCTTACCTCCCTCTGCCCATAGAAAACAAATGAACCCTTGGTCAAACTGAGCATTCATGTGTATAGGGGGGCCAGGAGAAATACTGTAGCAGTCGGTCAAAGGAGCATTTGGCTGGCACCTATTGAAAATGTATGGGCACTTTTACACAACTTTCATAATGCTTCTTTTGTAACATAAGTGCATGGTATAGATAGTACCACATAACTAGATAATTAATGGGTTGTCTAGGCTCGTTTCGACTGATGACCTATCCTCTAGATAGATCATCAGTAGTTGATGGATGGGGGTCTGCCACTTTGAGCCCCTATTCATTAGCTGATTGTCCAGACCACTGTCTAGTGCAGCGGGCCATACGTTGTCATCAGCGGACAGGGAAGGAAGTGTGGGTACCAGCTTCACTCTCGTTGAATATATATTATATATGTATGGGTATTTAATCCCTTACAGGTCAGCTGACAACGAATTTTTATTTCAATGGAGAAAGGGAGATAAATAGAGATGAGCGAGTATACTCGCTAAGGCACATTACTCGAGCGAGTAGTGCCTTAGCCGAGTATCTCCCCGCTCGTCTCTAAAGATTCGGGGGCGAGAGAGGAGAGCGAGATCTCCCCTCGGTTCCTCCCCGCTCTCCCCCGCCGCTCCCCGCCCCCCGCCGGCCCCCAAATCTTTAGAGACGAGCGGGGAGATACTCTGCTAAGGCACTACTCACTCGAGTAATATGCCTTAGCGTGTATACTCGCTCATCTCTAGAGATAAATCTTTTTCAGATTACTCTGGCCACTGCTTATCTCCTGTAGGAACAAAAGATCAAGCATGTTGAAATCTAACACAATCCAATACATATTTGATTTGGCAATCCTGTCAAAATTAGCAGCTCGAAACCAGTTTGTTTTTTTTAATATGTATGAACACGTTAGTGAAGTTTCTCTTCAGATAAATCCTGCTCTATTTAACGGTTGCCAGATTGTAATTATTTAGTATATTAGGGCCCCATTTATCAAAATTGTCTGAGACTATACTTTGTTGACCATAGCTACTACTGAGAGTTCATGTTCAATTTCTCCAGAAGTTTGTACTCTTTGGAACTCAAAGAAAAATATTTTTTATGAGGCAATTCTGCTATAAGTTTCATGTTTATGTGACTTTTTATCAGGCAAATTATATGGTTTTAATTGGTTGGATGGGAGGTGTGTTAGCTTATAGCTCCAGGGCTCTCCGTTCGGTTCTAAGTTTTGGTTTCTAATTTCAGGGTCAGCTATTGCCTACTCTGCATATGTCTTCCCAGATCGATGGGTGAACAGCACCTTCCATGTGTGGTTTGTTTCATGGGCTGTTTGCAACACAGTCATCAGCACTGCATTGTCCTGCTACTCTAGGTACGTTACAGTGAACACAACGGGGATAAAGTGGATATGCTGAACCTTTAGAAGGGCAGAAAGTCCACTCAGGACTGCTATAAGAAGGGTAAAAAAAAAATAGAAAGTTAGGAAAGTCAAGTAAACTTCATGCACCAAAATGTGTTATACTGTCAAGCAGATTATATATTTCCAAGTATTTACTTCCATGTTTGATACCAATTCTACAGTGTTAATTTTAGCCACTTCTGCTTTATGCAGCACATATTACAGTGCTGGCCATGCAGTGCATCCATCAAGTGTGGAGAGTGTGGGGATTTCATGGAGGTTTGTCCATTGCCCCTTCCCTGCCCAACAGGAGGTGCAGCAAGGGATTTATACTCTGATGGTTGTTAGTTGTAACTAGAGATGATTGAGCGTACTCGCTAAGGCAAACTACTCGAGCGAGTAGTGCCTTATGCGAGTACCTGCCGGCTCGTCTCAAAAGATTCGGGTGCCGGCGGGGAACGGTGTGGGAGATCGAGGAGGAATGGGGGGGAGCTCTCTCTCTCCCCCCCCCCCCCCTCTCCCCCCTGCTCACTCCCGCAACTCACCGCTCTCCCCTGCCGGCACCCGAATCTTTTGAGACAAGCGGGCAGGTACTCGCATAAGGCACTACTCTCCCGAGTAGTTTGCCTTAGCGAGTACGCTCGCTCATCTCTAGTTGTAACTTGTCTCCTGTATGCTGTCAATGGCAACCCTTTTCTATGATGAATCAGGTTTTATGGTAATCCGAACTACAAATTTACTAAGACACAAAAGGGTTCTCCTTTAAAAAAAAAAAAAAAGTAAGTTGGCAGCAAAATGTAAGATATTGTAAGACATCACATCTCCAAAGACTGAATGTCTATTCATAGTAACATAGTAACATAGTATGTAAGGCCGAATGAAGACATTGTCCATCTAGTCCAGCCTGTCTATCCTACTGTGTTGATCCAGAGGAAGGCAAAAAACCCCAAGGCCAGAAGTCAATTAGCCCTTTTGGGGAAAAAATTCCTTCCCGACTCCCTAATGGCAATCAGACTGTTCCCTGGATCAACCCCTAATAGTTCCTACCTGCCTATATACCAGGATTGACACTTAACCTAATATTTATATCCTGTAATATCCTTCTTCTCCAGAAAGACATCAAGTCCCCTTTTAAACTCCTCTATGGATTTTGCCATCACCACTTCCTCCGGTAGAGAGTTCCACAGTCTAACTGCTCTTACAGTAAAAAACCCCTTTCTGTGTTGGTGATGAAACCTACTTTCCTCTAATCGTAGCGGATGTCCTCTTGTTACCGTCGTGGTCCTGGGTGTAAACAGATCGCGGGAGAGATCCATGTGTTGTCCCCTCATGTACTTATACATGGTTATTTGGTCGCCTCTTAACCTTCTTTTTTCTAGAGTAAATAGTCCCAATTTTGATAGCCTCTCTGGGTATTCCAGTCCCGTCATTCCATGTATTAGTTTAGTCGCTCTTCTTTGAACCCCCTCAAGCACTGTGACATCTTTCCTGAGCACCGGTGTCCAGAATTGTACGCAGTATTCCATGTGAGGTCTGACAAGTGCCTTATATAGTGGGAGGATGATGTTCTCGTCCTTCGCCCCTATTCCTCTTTTGATGCACCCCAAGACTTTATTTGCCTTTGCAGCGGCTGACTGGCATTGGTTACTCCAGTTTAGTCTATTATCCACTAATACCCCCAGATCCTTTTCCATATCACTTTTCCCTAGTGGTACCCCATTAAGTGAATATTTGTGACATCCGTTCCTCTTGCCCATGTGCATAGTCTTACATTTTTCAACATTGAACTTCATTTGCCATTTTTCTGCCCAAGCCCCCAGCTTATCCAGGTCCGTTTGTAGCCGCACATTGTCCTCCGTTGCATTAATTACATTGTATAATTTTGTGTCATCTGCAAATATTGATATTTTGCTGTGCAGCCCCTCTATCAGGTCATTAATAAATATGTTGAACAGAGTGGGGCCTAATACTGAACCCTGTGGCACCCCGCTAGCGACTGTGGTCCAATCAGAGTACGAACCATTTATTACCACCCTCTGCTTTCTATCGTTGAGCCAATTTTTTACCCACTTACACACGTTTTCGCCCAGTCCGAGCTGCCTCATTTTGTATATTAGCCTATTATGTGGCACGGTGTCAAAGGCTTTAGAGAAGTCCAGATATACAAGATCAATAGATTCTCCCTGGTCCAGCTTAGAGCTTACTTCATCGTAGAAACTGATCAGATTTGTCTGACATGAGCGACCCTTCATGAATCCATGCTGGTGAGGAGTTATTCCCGTAATCTCCTTGAGGTACTCATCGATGGCGTCTCTCAGAATCCCCTCGAAAATTTTTCCCGTTACTGAAGTGAGACTTACTGGCCTGTAGTTACCAGGCTCACTTTTGCTCCCTTTTTTGTAAATTGGAACCACGTTGGCAATGCGCCAGTCCAATGGTACTACTCCGGTCTTGATAGTGTCTAGAAATATAAGGTATAGCGGCCTAGCTATCTCGTCACTTAGTTCCTTTAGTATCCTTGGGTGTAATCCATCAGGGCCCGGTGATTTATCAATTTTAGTTTTCTTTAGACGCTTCCGCACCTCCTCCTGCGTTAGGTATGAGATATTTTGTGAGGGGTTCGTTTTATTCCCCTGCACCTCGTGTGGCATTTCCTTTTCTTTGGTGAACACACTTGAGAAGAAACTGTTTATTAGATTTGCTTTCCCTTCGTCATCATCAATGATTTCTCCTGCATTGTTTTTTAAAGGGCCAGCGCTCTCCCTGCAAATCCTTTTGCTGTTTATGTAGTTGAAAAATAGCTTCGGGTTGTTTCTGCTCTCTTTTGCGATCCGTCTTTCCGCTTCCTCCTTGGCAGTTTTAATCGTATCTTTGCATATTTTGTTTTTTTCCCTGTATGATTTTAGCGCTTCTTCGCTGCCTTGTTGCTTTAGTAGTTTGAACGCTTTCTTCTTTTCGTTTATTGCCCCTCGTACCGTCTTGTCAAGCCACATTGGTTTCCTTTTAGCTGAGTTACTTTTATTTTTGAAGGGAATGAACTGCTCACATGAGGCGATTAGGATCCTTTTGAACTTTTCCCATTTTTCCTCCGTACTGATATTTTTGAGGATGTTGTCCCAATTAATGTTACCGATAGTAGTTCTAAGCTCATCAAATTTTGCTTTACTAAAGTTTAGTTTCTTTGTCACTCCTTGATAAGGCATCCTATTGATTGACAGCTGGAAGTTGATTATATTGTGGTCGCTGTTCCCCAAGTGCCCCTCAACCTGCACCCCCTTTATACGTTCCGGTTTGTTAGTTAGCACTAGGTCCAGAATGGCTTTCCCTCTTGTTGGTTCCTGCACAAGTTGGTTCAGGTAATTGTCTTTAATTACTCTCAAGAACTTATCACCCCTGTGAGATTTGCAGGTTTCGTTCTCCCATGTTATATCTGGGTAATTAAAGTCCCCCATGATAATTACTTCGTTTCGTTTTGACACCTCCTCTATCTGCCTTAGTAGTAAGTCTTCAGTTTCTGCTGTTGCTTTTGGTGGTCGATAGAAGACCCCTATCAGGATTTTGTTGTTTTTTCCTCCCTGTATTTCTACCCACAGAGATTCCACCTGTTCGTCTCCTACCCCTATATCCTCCCGTAGCCTCGGCTTCAAGTTCGATTTGACGTACAGACATACCCCTCCCCCTTTCTGGTTCCTTCGGTCTCTTCTGAAGAGATTGTACCCCTGCAAATTCACCGCCCAATCGCACTTATCATCAAGCCATGTTTCAGTAATTCCGACCATATCATAGTTTTCATCAGTCATTCTCGCTTCAAGCTCGCCCACTTTACCGATCAGACTTCGTGCATTCGTGATCATACAATTTATTTCATTTTTTTTGTTTTTTAAATTTGTTTTGTTGCTATTCGTACTTATGGCTGATCTGTCAGTTCTAACTGTACTAACCCCACCCCCTGCTCGTCCCCCATTCCCTTTGCTTGGACCCAGATCACTAATTACACTGGCTACCCCACTATTTCTCATTTTACCCTCCCCCCCAGTCCCTAGTTTAAACACTCCTCCAGCCTTCTAGCCATCTTTTCCCCCAGCACAGCTGCACCCTCCCCATTTAGATGCAGCCCGTCCCTACGGTAGAGCCTGTAGCCGACCGCAAAGTCAGCCCAGTTCTCCAGGAACCCAAATCCCTCCTTCTTGCACCAACTCCGGAGCCACTTGTTTACCTCCCTAAGGTCCTGCTGCCTTTCTAGTGTGGCTTTAGGTACAGGTAGTATTTCCGAGAAAACTACCCTGGAGGTCCGCGCCCTGAGCTTGGACCCTAAGTCCCTGAAATCATTTTTGAGGGCCCTCCATTGACCTCTAACTTGTTCATTGGTGCCAACGTGCACCATGACTGCTGGATCCTCACCAGCCCCTCCCAGTAACCTGTCAATCCGATCCGCGATGTGTCGAACTCGAGCGCCAGGAAGACAACACACCGTTCGACGATCCCGGTCTTTATGGCAGATTGCCCTCTCTGTCCCCCTAATAATTGAGTCCCCCACCACTAGAACCTGTCTAGCCTGCCCTGCGCTCCCCGTCCCCGTCTCACTGGAGCAGTCATCCCCCTGGCGTTCAGAGGGCGTGTCGTGCTGCAGCGGTGCTGGCTCTGTAATGGCATCCCCCTCATCTGCCAATCGTGCAGACTTGTTGGGTTGTGCCAGTTCAGGACTAGCCTCCCTGGTTCTCTTCCCTCTATCCCTCCTTCTTTCTGTCACCCAGCTGACTGCCTGCTCCCCCTGCTCTTCCGTACTACCATCCGCCCCCGCCTCTACCCCAGCGAGTGCCTGCTCAGTGAGCACCAAACTCCTTTCCATGATGTCAATGGCTCTCAGTGTTGCCAGTTGCCCATTTAGATCCAGAATTTGGGCTTCTAAATTTGCAACGTGCATGCATCTTGCGCAACAGTATGCACCCTCGATCGGCTGATCAAGGACCGCATACATTGCACAAGTAGCACACTGGATGACATTGCCAGGCATGGAGCTCATCCTAATGGGGATCTACAATTTACTTGTGGAAGTAGTGAAGATAGCCTTGCTCACACTCCGCTCACACGCTGCCGCAACCGCTGTCCCGCTGCCGCAACCGCTGCCGCAACCGCTGTCCCGCTGCCGCAACCGCTGTCCCGCTGCCGCAACCGCTGTCCCGCTGCCGCAACCGCTGTCCCGCTGCCGCAACCGCTGCCGCACCCGCTGTCCCGCTGCCGCACCCGCTGCCGCACCCGCTGTCCCGCTGCCGCACCCGCTGTCCCGCTGCCGCACCCGCTGTCCCGCTGCCGCACCCGCTGTCCCGCTGCCGCACCCGCTGTCCCGCTGCTGTCCCGCTGCCGCACCCGCTGCCGCACCCGCTGCCGCAACCGCTGACCCGCTGCCGCAACCGCTGACCCGCTGCCGCAACCGCTGACCCGCTGCCGCAACCGCTGACCTGCTTTCGCAACCCCTCACCCGCTGCCGCAACCCCTCACCCGCTTCCTCTCTCGCGCAACCTCTTACCCGCTGACACTTATGCGCAAACAGTCAAAAAATTTTTTTTTATTTTTTTTTCCCCCCCCTCACAAACACTTAGACCCCCAGACACACACACACACAGAAGACACAACTAACCAGATACACAGAAGACACACAGCTCACAAACACACACAGAGGTAGATACTCAGCTCCTCCGCTCCTCCTGGTGACGTCACCCGCTGTCCCGGCGGCCGCTCACTCTGCCCTCCTGTCTCAGCTGCTCCGCTGAACTCCTGGTGGCCTCTTGGCGCCGGCTGCTGCGCTCCGGTCACACTGGTCACTCCTGCCCCCGCACCTGCTTCGGCTGCCGCTGCCCCCGCGCCTGCTTCGGCTGCCGCTGCCCCCGCACCTGCTTCGGCTGCTGAGCTGCTCCGCTGTCCCCTTCAGCTCCCCGCTCGCTCGTGCCTCCGTCTCGTATCGCTACTCCTGGCGTCTGACGTCACTTCCGGCCAAGACTGTTTTATTCAATTTCCAAAGGAATAGATCGAAGTCAGCAATCAAAATGCAATGCAAGATAAAATTTATACACTCTGCATTACACTTGCAGCATAATGTGATTGTCCTCAGTCCAAGAAATCAAGTAATCTTGTAGATATGATACCTTTTAATTAGTAACAAAAATACATGATGTTATAGTGAGCTTCCAAACCTCTCACAGTCCTTCCTCAGGCTTAATGGAATAAATAATGCCTATCCTTGTCCTATCTATAACTATTCGTTTTCATATAGATTAAGACTGTATCCATGAGCATAGCTGGTGAGTCTGATACAGGATTGTACGTTCCAAAGGAGGCAGAAACAACCATCCTGCCTTGTTCAGGGTACATCAAAAGGGGGCTAGCTAGCAAACTAAATCTTTGCCAAAGGAAATATTAGTTTACAACTCTTAGGCTACATTCACATGGGCAAGCATGATATTGGGCCAAGAAATGTGGGCCAGTATTGCGCTTGCCAACATGCGTTGATTCAAAAACGCCTCGCATCACTTCACGCGCGCCATAGGATCGCAAGTGTTTCCCATTGATTTCAATAGGAAACATCACATCACACGGCATACGAGTGCTATGCAATGTCTTTATCTTTAAAGGTCCCATTAAAAACAATGGGCGAGGCGTTGCATGGGAACACCCGTGATAGAAAATGCTGCGATTTTTATCCTTGCTGCATCGCTGTGAGGAAAAAAATCGGACATGTAAATAAGTCAATTCAAAAGAATAAAGTTCATATTCATGCGAGTTTTGTGCGTCTTGCAACACATAAAACCTGCGCAAGATTCCTGTCCGTGTGAATTGGCCCTTAATTAGAGATTGTGTTTTCTGAGGTGTGGATATTTTGCAATATCCTAGCATGCTATGAACTTACCTTGGTGCATTATAACTTCAATCTAGCTTTTAACTGAGGACCTAGTTTGACTCAAACTGGTAGTTGTAGGTACAACCAGCTAACGACTTTGGAATGTAATATATCCTAATATACAGGTTTGTTTCACATCATTGAGGTCTTCAGCAAAAGGCCAAATTGGGGGGAAAAAATCAGTGAGGAACTTCGATTGGGTGTGTGGTATTTGCTGTCCATTTAGCATGTCCAATTCCTGAATCAATGCTAGGTCTCCACCATTCTTTAGGACTTACCTATTCAACTATTACCAACAGGCTGGGTATTCCTGTTCTGCATTATAACCAGCACCAGATAGAAAGGTAAATATTAGACATGAAGTGTTCTCTCCACACCCTGACAATCTACCTGTAATCAAGTAGATGTTTCAGAATAAAGGTGGCCATACACACTAGGCTAAACTGTTACATCTGAGCTGGATGCAGGTGATATGTCTGAATCAAACGTAAATTCAACCTACTAACACGAGAAGACCCTACCAAAAATTGGAGTCCTTGCCCTGATGAGGGTGACCCTGATACTGTGACATCAACCCACTTCTCTGACATAAAGTTGATGAAAATGGATGATTTCAACCCCAACCATCACGTCAGGTGAAATACAACAATGAACAATTTTTTAGCTGACCGATAACATATCATCATTGTCTGGAATGAAGTCTGCTGCACTTGACATTTTTACTGGAAGAAAGATCTTTCGTTGAAAGAATGATCCCAGAAAGACCATTCATCCTTTAGTTGGTATCATTAAACACACATGGCCAGTTTGAACAATTCTAACGACCAACATAGACTAAAATGTGTGTGTGTAGTGGCATCTGTGATCATCAGATGTTTGATGGTTGAACACTTGTTCAACCATCAACGTAATTCTACCTAATGTGTATGGCCATCTTAGCAATCTGGGGCAAATCTTTTCAGGTTTGTGTTTCTTACCCAATGATGAACCCAACACCCCTTGAAAGTCCCACATTCTGTAAGTTGTGTGTTGGAATTTTAATTAGCAACATGTAATGGCCAAGTATTAAAGTGTACCTGTCATTGTAACTTTTATTTTTGGTCTTGAAGTAGAGATACATAGATTCTTCTTGAAGCTAAGCTAATATTTACTAAGACACATCTCCATTTTTTATACCCAAAGCATCACCTGATTTATTTTATTTAACCCTTCTACAAATACGGCATGTATTTGTATAGTTCAACACGGCAGACAAATATTGTCTGAAGGTAATGGAGACCAATTGTTCTCTAACAGACTGTCATCTTGACAAACAATATAGTTCAGATCTTGTTGACAGGTATACTTTAAGATGTTAACTCTCACATTGTGGTACATGTCCAGTAATTGGGGTAAATCCTATAAATTCTATAAAAACCTCATTCTGTTACGCACTTCCCAGCCTACTGCCAGATGGTAAGGGTGCACATATTTTATGTATTGCATAAAGCTATAACCAGTTTACCTGTACAGTTCTGTATTTTTACAGGTTTCCAGAGCAGAATGGTCCCCGGCTGAGCAAGGTGTTACGGATAACAGCCTTTGCGTATCCTTACCTGTTTGACAGCATTCCATTGTTTTATCGGGTGAGACAAAAGGCTTGGGAACACATTGGGAGGGGATGTTATGATGTAAATATACATGTTTGATGCAAGACAAGTGAATACATGTCAATTTCATTCACAGGACTTATGACCCCACTTGACTTCATATAATGGGCGGATCAGCTTTGACTGAATGCTCTTGATCTCTACTAGTACACCCCTGCTTATAGTCTCATGACCTTGCTCCTCCGCACTGTGGGCTCACTGTACCCCTTGCATTGAATGAAGCGGCAGTTGCGCATGTGCCGTGCCGCTCCAGTCATCTTCAATGAGGCTGACAGAGATAGCAGAGTGCTTATACTCCGCTACGTTCGTCAGCCATATTGAAATGAATGGAGCAGTGCCGCACATGTGTGACCATCACTCTCCACATCGCTGTGGGTGGTGTTGCGAGCTCGCAGTGACAAGAAGATGGCGACACAGGAGCTCCATTCTTGGGATCGGTGGGGGTCTTGGCACTGAGACCCACACCAATCAGACTTCTCACCTATGGGTAGGCGATAAGAGTCTATCTTGGAAAAAACCCTGGACGGAACTTACACGGAAAAGAACCCAATGATTTCAATAAGTTCATATACAACTGCAATTTTTCTCTCGTACCGATAGTGTGGGATGGAAAAAAAATCACAGCATGTCCTATTTCTGGGCAATTCCGCTGTAAGAATCACCCATAATTACCTATAGCCATGTGAAAAAAATTGCATCACACTTGCTTGACATGCGATTTGTAAGATAGTGAGATACGTTTTTTTTTTTACCCTTTTAAGTATTGGAAGTGGGTGAAAGAAGCATGTACAACGATGTGATTCAGACGTTTTTTACACCGAAACGCATCGCAAATGCACAAACATCGCAGACAAAATAAATGCGATATAGTTCTGATTTTCTTTGAACTTTATTGCACTCTTCCGTGTACGTAAAGCCTTAATATCATACTATGGTTTGTATAAATACGGTAAGCTGGACAAAACTGTATCCATAGAGTTCCATTCACCTGACAGAGGCTGAAAGAGTGTCTATCTAGCCTCCGTCGGGTCAGTAAATGATCTTCTACTTTAGTTATGAATTTTTTAAATTATTTATTTTTTAATAAGATACAATAATTCGTACATAGTTACTATTTACTTCTGATAGGTCGGTGATCTGGAGATTATTCTGATTGCCAGATTTAAGTCGGGAGGGAATTTTTCTCCTACATGGTAGAAATTAGTTTCTACCTCATTGGAAGTTTTTTTTGCCTTCCCCTGGATCAACATTGGGAGTGGGAGGGGGGGGGGGGGAGGGGATAGGTTGAACTAGATGAACATGTGTCTTTTTTCAAACTAACATACTGTGTTGCTATGTATGGAATAGCCTTCAAAATTAAGTTATTTCATGCAAAGGTTTAAAGTATCAAAGAAATTCTATTCTTCAACTTTTTCCCTTTTTACAATGAGAGCCTACCGGCAACACAACCCAATATATGCCTGTGCAGTGGGATATGTCACAGCCTTCTGTCAGAATCCTACCAAAGTATACCTCCGCATAGGCTCTAAATGTGATCTGAATAGTCTTCGATTCCCTGCAAATACTTTTGAGTACAAAGCAATGCATTGACAAAACTTTGCTTCTAGAGTTGGTTTGTCCACCATTACTCTTGGTTATTCATGACTCTCTGTTTGCCTGCAGTTATTCTTTTGCTCGGGCAATGACTGCGCCCACAATGCCACACTTACCATGCACATCTGGCATTCCATTTTTGCTTTCCTCACGGGCTTCCTGTTTGCGACGCACCTTCCAGAGAGACTCGCCCCAGGACGATTTGATTATGTGGGTAAGTTATTTACACACTAGTGTGTGTCCGGGCCTACTATGCTACTGGTGGCCACTCCCGGGACTATCCTAAGATACACAGTTTTATGACTTGACTCATGTTATATGATTTTCTTTCTCTGTGAAAGAGCAACATTATGTGAGTTGATTATGGGCAGAACCCAATAAAGGTTGGTGTGTATAATCAGTGGGGAATGGGCTTTAGAGTTCTCAAATAAAAAAAAATAGTACTAAATGTTGCCACCAGGGGAATATGCGGTGCTTTTGAAGTGTAAGATGTAGGAGTAGGGAACAATTAATGGCTCAGAGCCAACTGTTGTGGTTTGGAACAGGTTTATGTTTACTGCAAGATGCCTTAATGATTTGTCAGGTTGGAAAAACCTATAGTTATGGTTCAATGTTCACGCCTTGTACATGTTCGATAAATGTGTTAACCAGAAAGGCAGGTTCAGGCAATGTCAGACTCTTAATGCTGTAGTCATACTGTATTGATCTGAATAATAGGTTGACAGAAACCTTTCACCAGCTGTATTTCACATCATACCATTCGCTTACAGCGTCAAATACTCCCCAGGTAGCCACATTTGGTGCTATTTTTTTGTCCTTCGAAAATCTAAACCCTCTTGAGTATAAACACCAACTTCTATTGGGTTCTGCCTGGTAGTTTTTTTTTGCCAGAGACCTCTGAACACCTCTAGTTTAGTTGTGACCACTGTCTGTGTATTTGTGTGTCAAGAGTGAGAGCTAAAGTGACTGTTCACTCCAGGACAAAAAAGATGGTCGCTCCACTCTTCCGAATACTAGATGCACATTGTACATCACTATGCATCGGTAGTCTAAGACACTACATGCTGCTCTGACTGGTCAGAGCTCCTCATGGTGGGCTGCACTGGCCAATCAAAGCAACGTGTAGTGTCTTAGAATAAAGCGACTCTTTGGGCTTGGACAAATAAAGATGGGTGCACCAGCTTTGATTAACCATTGCTGCCCATATGAGCAGCTCTGGCCAGTCAGATCAGCATGTAGTCAGAGAAGCAGTGCAGTCATCTTTTTTTTGTCCAGGCCTCGAGGGTCGCTTTAGCGATGCATAGTAATACACAGTATGCATTAGGTAGTCAAAGAAGCGGCGTGGCCATCTTTTGTTTTTTCCAGACCATAGAGGGTGTCTTTAATTCCTACCAATGACTCTCCCCCAATTAGCAAATTTTTCTCTCATTCTCAGGAGATAAGCTGCTACTAGAAGGTGTCTGGCAGCAGCTTTCTCCTTTCCCTACATCCACAAATGTGAAGATGGTACTATGCCCCTACAGCACCACCTATAAGAAGGCAGCATTCCTGCAATGTCAGACCTTTTAAAAAGCCTTGTAATAATGACTGTGAATATAAGCAAAAGCCAGAGTTGTCTTCAGAAGGAAAAGGTCACCATGTACAGACAGACAGTGGGAGACCATGCTCCTCTAAGAAATATGTAAATGGAAAGATGGAACCATGTCTCTACACTGCCACCTATTGGTAGGTAGCATTCCTGCAAGTTAATGTCAGGCCTTTTAAAAAGCTTTGTGACAATGACTGGGAATATAAGCCAAAGTCAAAGTCTTCTCCAGAGGGAAAAGGTCAGCTTTTACAGCTGTTTTGGGATTTTGGTCTCTCATCAGTGTGCCGTAAGTAGCATATGTGGAATCGGTCCACAGAAAGCAATGTGTAACACATATCCCATCCATTGACCTTCCTGACAGACGAGACTATAAAGAAAAAGCTCTGCCCCCTATGGTCGGTTTCGTATTTTAACTGTAAATGTGTTGTCAAGGAAAACAGAATTAATATGTCATAAGCAGTGCTTGCTGTGGGCGGCCCGTCCGTCCTGGCTGAACTGCAAGGTTTTCGCGTGTGCGCAGTGGAGCAGTGGCCCATCCTGACTCCTGTCATAAGACACCTCTGTTATGCGCCTGCGCAAAATCCCGGAGGGGGGCAGCCCGTCGGAGGAAGAAGAAGCCTGCTGGGAGATGACCTCCAGAGAACAACAACAGAAAAAAAGGTAAGTTTTCGTTTTTTATGCTTTAGCAGTAGAGATGAGCGAGTATACTCGTTTCGAGTAATTACTCGATGGAGCACCGAGATTTTCGAGTACTTCAGTACTCGGGTGAAAAGATTCGGGGGGCGCCGGGGGGGGGTGGGTGGGAGGCGTGGCGGAGCGGGGCGTAGCAGCGGGGAACAGGGGGGAGCCCTCTCTCTCTCCCTCTCCCCCTCACTCCCCGCTGCAACCCCCCACTCACCCACGGCGCCCCCCCGAATCTTTTCGCCCGAGTACGGAAGTACTCGAAAATCGCGGTGCTCGGGCGAAAAAGGGGCGTGGCTGAGTACGCTCGCTCATCTCTATTTAGCAGCCATTAATCATGGGTTCCCTGTGTGCATTAGGCAGACCAGGGAACAATGGCTGTTAAAGCAGAAAAACCTTATTCCTGTCAGAACCCCTTTAAAGACCCTCATTGGTTTACTGAGATGTACACTAATCCTAGCATAACAATACATCACAAAATCGTGGACATGTTTGCAATTAAACTTTGGAGCCCTCTCTGATACAGCTTTGTTCTTCAATCCCAGGTCACAGTCATCAGCTCTTTCATGTATTTGGTATCATGGGAACATACTTTCAGATGGAAGCTCTGATCATGGATATGAATCAAAGGGAGAAATGGCTTCAGGATCATAGTTTTATGCCATCACTTTCTGGCACTCTAGGAGCCTGGTGCTCAGCAATGCTAATTTCCTTACTGCTTATTGCTGCTTTCTCATGGGCCATGTACTGGAAGCCGAAGGAACAGGAAAAAAGGAAAACCTTTTGAGGTGCTTGGATACAGTATCCGATCCAAATCAGACAAGATGGCAGATGCAATATTTGAACTAGGACTAAGTTTTGGTGGCAAAGTGCCTTGACGGTCCAGGAATCCAAAGCAATAGAGAATACATTTCAGCAACTCGGATTCCGTCAATCTTCTATACATTTGAAGGTTGACGGACATCCCTTTTATTTGCAAACTACTAACGATAGTAACACACTCCATAGACTAAACAATGGTGCAGAGCACTGAAAATAATATACAAAAGGTTCATTATATTATCATTTCCTGGCATATTGTCAGGGTGAAAGTCTGGGTGGGAAGTACATGTTTCATATCTATGAAAATGCATATTCAAATATTTGACTTCTAAGTGTCTCTGATGACATCTATTGATAGGTGTGAAATGGTAATTATGGCATCAGAGTATTAGGGGTATTGGCGGAGATCCACAGTGTATAAAGTAGCGACTTTTTAGGTAGAGCAGTAAGCCATTAATGCTTCAAAAGTTTAATTGAGGTTCTAAATGTCAGCCAAGCCTACCTCCTCACTGCACTAAAGCGGTGGCAGATACCCTTTGGTATATAATGGGGACAACCTAAAAGGATAACCATAAAGTGCTTAGTAAACCAGCAGAGAAAGTGTAGTAGTACTCCATTAAAATGGATGGAGATTTCAAACATCTGCTGCATGAAGAATACCTCCATAAAGAGTTAAAATGCTTTCCCAAACATCCTTTATATAAAGTACTGATGGTGGTCCCAGCTCATGAATCCTTCCAATTGTCTCTTCTGCACCTTTCATAGTCTGTCTGAAGGGGTTTTCCACCTTTTAATTGTCTGGAGTGGTTTCACACATAGCACTTTGTGTCAGAATGCCGCAATTTTAACCGGTGTGTTCGTCACTTTTTTTTTTTTTTTGCAAAAAGACACTGCAACCAGATTTTAACTGTAGGTAATAAGAAACGTGCCAAACAATTGTTTTTGTAGCAATGTCTTATTTTTTTCTCTCACACTTTTGCACTTTTTGGGTCCATGGTTCTATTGTTCAAACAGAATGCTCTATGGTTGGCACTTTTTTCAGGTATTTTCCGATAGACCTCCCTATAGCAAAGAAAAGAAGCCTAAGGCCGCGCATATGGGCAGGTCGGACCCCGCATGTAGGATTCCCGCAGCGGAGTTCGTCCTGGTGCCAGGCCGATGACTCCAGCTTACCTGTCCAGCGTCTTCGCCTCTGCTGCGAATTTGCTGGCCGGAGCAGCGGACACTGTGCCGTCATTATGGCAATGAAGCAGCTCCTCAGGATATACTGCAACACTAATTACAGAATGGTCGCAGGATGGACAGCTTCCATTGCCTCCAATGTGTAGCCCGCACAAAAGCATGCTATGGACTGGATTTGCTGCAGAATCTGGAGGCAGAATCCTACTTCGGATTTCACAATGCAAATCCGCCCCTGTGCAGGAGGCCTAAAAAAATGCATAAGTATATTAAAAAATGTAACTAAAAATACTATTGGAAAGAACAGATTAAATTCATGGCGGTTTTAACACCTTGAAAAATACCACTAAAAGTTGAAGGAATCCAAAGGGTGATTTTATATACCGCATTTTTCCGGGAATTCATGAGGGTGGTTCACATATAGCGTTTTACATCAAAACGCATTGTTTTTGCAGTATTTTTTATCAGCGTTTCATTTGTAATCTTTTTTGTGCCAAAATCCCCCCAACTGTGACCAGATGTTGGCTATAGGTTAGTGGGGAATAAGAAATTTGCTATATACATTAAAATTGTAAAAAGAAAAGGGAAAGAAACAAATTTGTTGCCATTTTCCTCACTTGTCTTGAATTTTTTTTTTTGGAGGGAGGGGGTTCATGTCATACATTTTTTTTTTTGTTTGTTTCTTCAAATGCAGGATGTTCTATGGTTTTTCTTTTTCAGATGTTTTCCGATAGATTTCTCTACAGGGATTCAGGTGTGGACTCTGGCTGAGCCATTCCAAAACTTTGAACATCTTCTGGCGAAGCCATTCTTTTGTTGATTTGGAGGTGCTTGGTTTTCATGCTGAAAAGTGAAATTCCTCTTCATCTTCTTAGCAGAGGCCTGGAGGTTTTGTGCCAAAATGAACTGATGTTTGGAACTGTATGAGAACAGAGGCAGCATCCACGGCAATATCTTTAATAAAAGGACACTTTTTATTCCATCGTGGTCCGTACATACGTAAAAGCAGCAACATTTCGATCCACTCCGGGATCTTTGTCAAGCATCTTGACAAAGCGTGACAAAGATCCCTGAGTGGATCAAAACGTTGCTACTTTTACCGATGTACGGACCACGGTGGAATAAAGTGTCCTTTTATTAAAGATATTGCCGTGGATGCTGCCTCTGTTCTCACACATTTGGATTTACTGCGGAGGGTGCAGATCCAACCCAAGGTGAGGCGTTACATCTTTTTATGGCTGATGAATTAGACTTTTTGGTTTTTTATAACCAGACAGCGGAGTGCCGCTAGGGACGTGTTGCAATTCTGGATGGACTGTGATGTTTGGAACTGTTCATAATTTCCTCCACTTTCACTAAAGCCCCAGTTCCAGCAGCAGAAAAACAGCCCCAAAGCATAATACTGCCTCCACCATCTTCACTGCGGGTATGGTGGTCTTCTGGTGATGCTCAGTGTTGGCTTTGCACCAAACATACCTTTTGGAATTATGTCCAAAAAGTTCCACCTATGTCTCATCAGACCAGAACACGTTCTCCCACACACTTATGGCAGACTTGATGTAGGTTTTGGCAAAACATAGCCGGGTTTGGATGTTTTTCTTTGTTAAAAAAGGCTTCTGTCTTGCCCCCCCACCTCATAAATCAGACGTATGAAGAACACGGGAGATGGTTGTCACAACCAGTACTTGCCAGGAATTACTGCAGTTCCCTTAATATTGCTGTAGGCCCCTTAGCAGCCTTTCAGACCAATTTTCTTCGTGGTTTTCATCAATTTTTGAGGGATGTCCGGTTCTTGGTATTATCACTGTTGTGCCGAATTTAATCCACTTCTTGATGCCCATCTTCACTGTGTTCTATGGTATATGTAATGCCTTGGAAATGTTTTGTCCCCCTTCTCCTGACTGATACCTTCCAACAATCAGATCCCTTTGATATGCTGTAAGATCTTTATGGCTTTTGCTGCAAAATGCAACTAAGAAAATGTCAGTAAATCCAACTAGAAGAGCTGAACTTTATATGGGGGAAATCAGAATCACTGCACATAATGGCAGCGGAGTGCTGACTATTTAACTACTATGAGTTTAAATATGATTGGCGAATACTAAACACAACCACATCCCCCAATATAAGAGAGTGATAACAAATATGCAACAACATTATTTTAGTTTTGTAATTTTTTATTTTTTCCACCTTAAAAGATTTCAGTTTGTTTTTCATTGGAATTGTACAGATAACGGGGCACGTTGAAGGTGGAGATCTGAAATGATTCATTTTTGCTGTTTTTTTTACATAACAAAAACATGGCATTTTAACAGGGGTGTGTAGACATGTTTTTATATCCACTGCATTTATGTATATATATATATATATATATATATATATATATATATATATATATTATATTTTTTAAAGAAAGCACCCCAAAACCACTTTTTATACAAGCCTCACAATTATGCCACAAAAGGAATATAGAGACAGATTTATCAACACTGTATAAAATATGAAACTTTGTTGCTTGCAGCTACCAATCACAGTGCAGCTTTAACTTTAATCTAAGCAATTTAAGAAATTAAAGCGAAGCTCTGGATGCTGTGGGTAACAGTTCCTCGTTTTAGACTGCTTCAATAAATGAGGCTTATAGGGGCAGATTTACTATGCAATGATGCCCATTGCAACCAATCACAGCACAATTTTCATTACATATTTTTCTCTTGGAAAATGAAAGCTGTGCCGTGATTGGTTGCTATGGACAACCAATCATAGCACAGACCATTTTCATAAATCTGCCCTATTGTATGAAGAAAGCCTTAGATCTTTCACACAGTAGTATTTGAGTCACTATTTTACATTGACCAAACTCTAGAGTGGTTCCAAAACACAGGAGAGGAGCATATATTTCCATATTATATATATATATATATATATATATAGATAGATAGATAGATAGATAGATAGATAGATATAATATGTGTGTGTGTGTTTGTTCCATTCTTGGCGTATAAATACTGACCAGAATACTGCCATGTGAAAGAGGCCATAAAGTGGGTATCCAGTTGTAAACCATTTATGGTCTATCCTCAGGATAGGCCATCAATACTAGATGTAGTGGTGGTCTGCTGCCCAAGATACTCTCTGATCAGCTGTTTGTGGGCTGGTGTGCTCATGCACTGAGCTGATTTCTACAGGAAGCAGACAGCTCTGTTCTCACTGCAGTGGCCAATGTTGGTATTGCAGCCATTCACATCAATGGGAACATTGCCTGTAATACCAAATGTTACCACTGCAGTAAGAATGGAGTTGTCAGCTGATTTCTGTAGGAAGCAAAGTGCACAAGTAAATCAGTCTGGAGATCCTTCATGGCAGACCCGCATGGATCTACTATTGCTTACCTATCCCGAGGATAGACCATGAATAGTTTTCAACTGAACAAACCTTATAAAGTAAACTGCCCCCTTACCTTGTCATACACATACATTTATGGCACACTGAAAAAGCACTTCCAGCTCTTAAGGGCAGCTGACACTGAATGTCTTCCGATTTGCTGGCTCCAAATACAGTATGATCTGTAAATGAAGGAAATGTCTGTCCATTTTATATTGAAGATGTGTAAAATATTAAAGGACTCAGAATATACAGTATTTATTACAAGACAATCCATAGATTTATTTTCTCGTTCTCAAAGTCACCTGTGTTTTGATTGGTACATGCGATCTCTACACAGTTAGTTCATTTCAAGAATAAACAAAAGAAATAATTGGAAAAGTCTCTTCATTTTTTTATTACATGGGTAATCGTATTTTAATAATTTAAGTGTAATTTTGGAGAATGTATCCTGTTTTGCTGCTGCCAAGATTAGTAGATACCATTTGGCAAGAAAAATAATAAAAGTTAGGGAATAATCTTTAGTTTGTTTCTGAGCGTACAATAACTGCGGTGAGTCATCGGGACCAGCGAGATGCATGCTGGCAAGGACAGAGAAAACATTAAATAATGCTAAATTAGATTACTTTGTTTCTTCTCTCATCTCCCTTTCCAAAGTGCCCTATTACTCTGCTTCATAACAACCATTCTTAAGTTTAATTGCACTGCTGAATATAATGTATTATGCATAATGTATAATATGGAATACTGTACATCTGTTATAACCATGGATGCTAGACAAGTGCAGGAAAGCCAAAAAATGAACTCTGTTGTGATGTAAAGCAAGCCGTACACCTTAGAATGCCAAGGTTATAACTATATGGTCTATATAGATAGCAGCACCCAGGTGTTGATGCCATAGGGAGACCAACGGCCTCACTGCTAAGTAAGAGGTAACTGGTATTGGGCCACTCTTAGAGGAGCATATTCCAAACTCATGTTTAAAGGGACACAGTCATCACCTTCGAGCCCCATTATGAGGCTCAAAGGTGATGGAATGGGGAGCCCAGAGAGACATGTTTCATATGCACCTGGTCCCTCGTTTTATCGTTGCATCCCCACAAAGTCGGCATACGCTGGCAGCTTGACTCTTTCTGCGGCGCATCGCCCATAGAGATGAATGGGAAATGCTCGCGCAGAAAAAGTTGAGCTGCCGGTGTGCACTGACTTTGCAGGAATACAGCGCTGGAACAAAGGACCAGGTGAGTACCAAACATGCCTCCCTGGAATCCCAGCTCCTTCCTTTTCGAGACCCATAATGTATTTTATAGGGATCAACGATGATAACTGTGTCCCTTTTTGAAGGGAACTTGTCACTTCTGAACAGCATCACATTCTGGTGCTATTTGGTGAGGTGAGGGGGGAGCAAGGAGATATATATATATTTATATATACTTACAACTCTCTTTCCCTGACCTTGTGGTATCTGCCGGGGAAGTCAGCATGCTGTGTGAAAATGTGATATTTATTTCATTTTTTTTAAAGATCACTGTGCATGTGTTCTTCTATAGAAATCTATGAGAGTGTGCACACAGCGGTCTGAAAAGAATGACATTTTCAGATACCACCCAGACTTCACTGGCAGACACGGGGGGAGCGGGTGAGTATAAAAATAATACATCCCCCGGATCATCTGTCGCCTCCCTAAAAATCACCATAACTTAGTTTATGGTGCAGTTCAGAGGTCACAGATTTCTTTTAATCCGTATTTTGCAACCTGTAATACTGAGCTAATGAAAATCTATAATGCTATTCACACATGCATTTTTTTCATGGCCAAGTTTAAAATCCATAGCGTGGGCTACTTTTGTCCAACTTAAGAGGTCTATTTTCCTTCTAAGACGTTGTCCACTGCCTGCTGTCAAGTATGTTACTGGAGCCAGCACGATGGCAGAATAATAAGGGAAGGAGGGGCGATGAGTCGTCATGCTCATTGAGCATAGGGTAAGGGGAGAGGGAGAGACTCACACAGATAATCTGCAGTAGCTGATGCACAGTTATCTGCTGCTATTTATGCACATATCTACTGCTCAGTAGTGCTGTACACTAATTATAATACACAATCTTAAGGGTAGCTCATAAAATTTTTAAAATGGTCAAGGAGTCAAGCACACTGCGAAATCTTGCATACGCAGACTCCCAATTTATAATAAATAAAACCTGGCTCTCTAGGTGACTTGAAAATATAAAAAAATGTAATAAAGAACATAAAACACATAAAGAACATAAAACACAACACTTAACTAGACACACAACTTAAAATATATGAAGAAAAGAAATAAAATCTCAGCGCCTCCAAAGATATATAAAATTATAAATATAAAGGTTGGTGAGTGAAAACTCACCTGGTGCACAGTGCGCTCCTAATTAAAGAAGCCACCGGCACCCGATATCCAAGTTTGCCTTTAGAAAGATCCTGGTCTTCAATCCTGTGTCTGCAGGAGAGACGTCCCGGGGTGTAAAGCCTTCAGGCTTCCGATATCCAAAGCGGTAAAAAGAAAAAAGACCCCCGCGCTCCGAGACCAGGAGCTCCGTGACAAAGATTAAATAACTTTTATTGCGACGCGTTTCAACGGTACAAAGCCGTCTTTCTCAAGCATTACATACATATTAAAATACACACCTTTATATACATAAATAAATTAATCCTTACTCACTACACCCGGCTCGGATAGACGCCGCGTCCCGGCGCCATCTTGAAACCACGTGGAGTAATCCAGCATACATTTCACATGATGATGTGTACATCATCTATTTCATAATAAAACAAAACCTTTTCACCATTGTTATGATCTCCATTAAAACCAAATTCCATAGTCAAAAATTGAACTTATTCCGTAAACTTGTATATCAAGCAGCATATCGTAATTATCAGTAGAACATTGTCTCTATTCTATACAAAAATTCCTTTTCGTTGTATACTATCAAAATATATTTGTAAACAGTTGTAGACTCAATTTATGGTTTGAGTCTACAACTGTTTACAAATATATTTTGATAGTATACAACGAAAAGGAATTTTTGTATAGAATAGAGACAATGTTCTACTGATAATTACGATATGTTGCTTGATATACAAGTTTACGGAATAAGTTCAATTTTTGACTATGGAATTTGGTTTTAATGGAGATCATAACAATGGTGAAAAGGTTTTGTTTTATTATGAAATAGATGATGTACACATCATCATGTGAAATGTATGCTGGATTACTCCACGTGGTTTCAAGATGGCGCCGGGACGCGGCGTCTATCCGAGCCGGGTGTAGTGAGTAAGGATTAATTTATTTATGTATATAAAGGTGTGTATTTTAATATGTATGTAATGCTTGAGAAAGACGGCTTTGTACCGTTGAAACGCGTCGCAATAAAAGTTATTTAATCTTTGTCACGGAACTCTTGGTCTCGGAGCGCGGGGGTCTTTTTTCTTTTTACCGCTTTGAACTTAAAATATATAATAATGCAGAGCCCTCACACCAGGCTTACGCATCAGTTGTATTAAAAAAAGAAATCCGCAGAACACACTTGCTATAGAAGGATATGACCAGACTACTGCCATACTTTATGTAACTAGAGGATAAGTGCTGGTACTTGCAAACAGAGGTGTAATTTAAAGCTTCTGCCCCCCAACTATAATGCTTTATTCATAGTACTGGGCTCCCTATATGGAGAAGAGAGGACTTATGGTATTTGTCCAGCCTCTGTTTGAAGACTTCCATGGAGGGAGAACTCACCACCTCAGCTGACCTGCTTGGCTTGGTCATTCAATAATCAGACCAGTATCTGCGCCCTTCAATGTCTTGTGAGTGGTACCTGCACTGTAGATGGCTTTTGCTTTGCTATTCCTTGCAGTTCTAATATCACCAATATGTTTGGAGGGAACGTATTCTTACGACAATGGAGTCCCAGTCAAAGAAATGGAAAGTGCATAGTGATCAAGACTACATTTAAGATGTTTACATCATTAGGGATCTTCAAATCATTTACTACTGATGAAGAAGTCAAAGAAGACTTTGAAATGCATTGAGCTTTTATAATTATGAAAGTTTGATAATATATGTTGTCATATTACAAAACTTAGAAAATTTACCGGAGCATTCTGTGCGCAACCCAGCTCCATTCATTTCAATGAGACTGCTGGAGATGGCCAAGTACAAGTGTTCCTGCAGTGGTCATAGGCTGCTCATCATTCGAGTGTAGTAAATCATTGTCCTTAGAAATCGTGTACACGAACAGTATGTGACCATTGAGGCCAGTGATTGGCTCCAATGGTCACGTGAATGATGAACCATGATGTTATTGCTGCAGGGGCAAGCTCTCTTCATACAGTGCGGGCATCAGCTGTTTAATACAGCTGACACCCGTGGGCAATAGCCGCAATCGGCCATTCGGTGAGATCGGGGGAGCCGTGCAGGTGTCATGGCTGCTGGGGGCCTTCTAAAAGGCCCCAGGGCTCCCTTACCAGACTGCCTATCAAGCCATCCCCGTGGGGTGGCTTAATAGACTGCCTGTTAAATGGCAGTATGACATAATGCTATAGCATTACATCATACTGCAGGAGCGATCAAAGCATCGCTGGTTGTAGTCCCCCAGGGGGACTTTAAAGTAAAGTAAAAAAAAAAATCAATAACGTTTTTTAATTGTAAAAAAAAAGTTATAAAAGTTTAAATCACCCCCCTTTTGCCATATCTATTATTAAAAAATCTAAGTTATAAAATAAAAATATGTATTTGGTATTGCGGTGTCCGTAAAAGTCCGATCTATCAAAGTAGTGCATTATTAACCCTGCACGGTGAACGCCGTCCGAAAAAAAAAATAAAGAATGCCAGAAATGCACTTTTTTAGTTACCCTTTCTCCCAGAAAAAACGCAATAAAAAGTCATATGTATTCCAAATCGGTACTATCAGAAACTACAGGACATCCCGCAAAAAATGAGCCCTCGCTCAACTACATTGATGGAAAAATAAAAAAGGTATTGCACACACAAAATGACCGCAGAAAATAATTGAAAAAAATTGAATGTCTTTGAAAAAAAAGAAGTGTAGTACAGTAAAAAAAAAACTATAAAAGTTTGGTATCGCAGTAATCGTACCGACCCATAGAATAAAGTTATCATGTCGCTTTTGTTGCAGTTTGTGCGCCATAGAAACAAGATGCACTGAAAGATGGTGAAATGTGTTTTTTTTTTTCACTTTACTCCACTTAGAATTTTTTAAAAGTTTTTCAGTACAATATATGGTACTTTAAATAGCACCACTGAAAAATACAACACGTCCCGCAAAAAACAAGCCCTCATACAGCGACATTGATGGATAAATAAAGGAGTTACGATTTTTTTTGAAGGGGGGGAGGAAAAAACGAAAACTAAAATGGAATAAGAAAAAGGGGCCACGTCATTAAGAGGTTAAATGATTTCTTGATGATAATTGTTCCGTGTAAAGCTACATTCACAAGAGCGCAAATCATATGCGCGTTTTGTGCGTTGCGCAGATATGAACTGATGTAGTCATACACACGAGTGATGTTTTCCCTTACTGCGATGCTGCGAGGTAAAAAAATTGCTGTATGTCCTATTTTTCTGCGTCCCTCGGAACGCGTCAGCTATTGTTTTCAGTGGGACGGTCAAACACATTGCACGCCATGTATGATGTACACGCGAGTGCGATGTTTCCCATCTAAGTCGCATTCCGATTGACACGCATGAAACAAGCGCCAGAGGATCGCAATTTCACTGAAGTGAGGCAGTCACAGGTAAAACGCACATTGACAACGCGATATCGGGCCGGGTTTCTTCCGTTCATCCGTGTGAATGTAGCCTAAAAGGGCCTACAGATGCTATACCTGCTTTCATTGACCAGTGCTGCCCACATGAGCACCGCTGGCCAGTCAGAGCAGCGTGTAGTGTCTTACTAAGGATATATACTAATACACCGTGTGCCTCAGGTAGTCAGAGAAGCGGTGAGGCCATCTTTGTTTCTCCAGGCCGAAGGGTGGTTTAAGGCCAGCTACACGCGGGCAGATTTGTACTGTGGTATCTGGAGCGGGTGTTGCTCTCCGGATTCTGCAATATATACCGCCCATAGCTTGCTATGGAAAAACACAATTGCGATTTTCGGTTCGCGGAGGAAAAGTCACAGCATGCTCTATTTCTGTGCAGATTCCACCCGGATGGCTTACATTGAAGTCAATGGAAGCCGTTCGACTTGCGGTCCATCCACAAACACACTGCGGAAAGGTCGCGGATTTAATGTAATCGCCTAGTGACAACGCGGGAAAAGCTGTGATTTAAAAAAAAACCAAAAAAAAAACCTGTACTGTCCATGTCCGACGGTGAGCCATGCAGACCATCCGCAGTACATCCGGCGAAGAAGAAAAGCAGGCACGCGCAGATGCCGGCCGGGCACAGGGTTGGATTCTGCTGCGGGCTCTAGCATGCGGAATCTGACCCAGTCATGTGCAGCCGGCCTAAGGCCTCATGCCCACGGCCATGGCGGACTCTGCCAGTGGAATATCAAAGAGGAGTCCGACATGGTGCCCCCTAAAACCCACATACTCATCTCTCGGATCCGCCACACGAGTCTCGCCTCGCAAATGAAGCACAGCACGACGCGCCGCCGGTGGGTGGTGACGCATAATCATGCGATACTTCCGCTGTGCTCATAGCAGAAGTATTGCATTACGGATGGCTTCCATTGACTATAATGGAAGCCGACCGCGCATTTTTCCATGGCAACTTGAACATGCCGCGGTTTCTTTCATGCTGCGGAATTAGGCGGTGAATTCCGCAGCGTGAACATTGAAGTATTAGGTTCAATAGAACTAATAGCTCTGGGACAATGCCGCGGATTCCTGCCGCATGAAACGTGGCAGAAATCCATCCATAAGCATTAGCCCTTAATGTGATTTCATCCAGGCAATCTTAATTTCTGTCTACTTTTAATTTCCTAACGATGGTTTTAATTTCCTAATGATGGAGGCTCTGAAACCATGCAACCCTAGGAGACAGAAAGCGGGCTGAAAGAGCTGACCGGGCAGTACGGACCTGCATGTACGTTTACAGATTTGGCTTATTTATCCATTTACAGATGCTTCGCACCATGAGAGTGACTTCTCTACTGACCACTAGGTGGCGCGCGTTGCTAAACGACCCTTTCGGCTTGTCTAGCCCTTAGGAACACGCTCTATTTCCAGAGCTTGGAGTGACGTTTCTCTGCGCTCTGATTGGCTGTGTTTGAAAAATACAATGCGCGGGAAGCGGAAGCTGTCCAGCTCTGTGTGAGAGTCCGAGAGCGAGGGGTTTGCCAGACAGCCGGCCAGCTGCGACACCGAGTAACGGCCGACATGATGAAACCTGCGTAAGTACTGTTGTTGGGGCCACCGCCGCCATGGCAACGTCCTTATAGGCAAGGTGTTTCCAAGGACTACATCTACCAAGTGTTACTACAGCTGGGACTCCATACTAGAGCCGGGGAGGAGTGCGCGGCGGTGCCCTCTATTATCAGTGCCGGCGTTATAACTGGGCAGTATTGTGGGTCGAGAAGATGTAGTGTGGGGGGCACAGCTGTAGGAGGATGGGTAAGGGGGTGTCATTTGGGGGGCATAGCTGTAGGCGGACGGGTAAGGGGGTGTCATGTGGGGGGCACAGCTGTAGGAGGATGGGTAAGGGGGTGTCATGTGGGGGGACATGTAAAGGGGTATCATGTGGGGGGCACAGCTGTAGGAGGATGGGTAAGGGGGTGTCATGTGGGGGGCACAGCTGTAGGAGGATGGGTAAGGGGGTGTCATGTGGGGGGCACAGCTGTAGGAGGATGGGTAAGGGGGTGTCATGTGGGGGGCACAGCTGTAGGAGGATGGGTAAGGGGGTGTCATGTGGGGGGACATGTAAGGGGGTGTCATGTGGGGGGCACAGCTGTAGGAGGATGGGCAAGGGGGTGTCATGTGGGGGGTACAGCTGTAAGGGGATGGGCCAGGGGGTGTCATCTGGGGGGGCACAGCTGTAGAGGGATGGGTAAGGGGGTGTCATCTGGGGGGCACAGTTGTAGAGGGATGGGCCAGGGGGTGGTGGGGCGGGCCATAGTTGTAGGGGGATGGGTAAAGGGGTGTCATGTGGGGGGCACAGCTGTAGGGGGATGGGCAATGAGGTGTCGTGGGGGGGGGGCGCAGCTGTCGGGGGATGGGTAAGGGGGTGGCATGTGGGGGGCGCAGCTGTAGGGGGACGGGCGGGGGGGCGCCATGTGAAGGGGACGGGCGGGGGGTGCAGCTGTGGGGGGGCGCCATGTGAAGGGGACGGGCGGGGGGGCGCCATGTGAAGGGGGGCGCAGCTGTAGGGGGACGGGCAGGGGGGCGCCATGTGAAGGGGGTGCAGCTGTGGGGGGCGCCATGTGAAGGGGACGGGCGGGGGGGCGCCATGTGAAGGGGGGTGCAGCTGTAGGGGGGCGCCATGTGAAGGGGGGTGCAGCTGTAGGGGGACGGGCGGGGGGGCGCCATGTGAAGGGGGGCGCAGCTGTAGGGGGATGGGCAGGGGGGCGCAGCTGTAGAGGGACGGGCAGGGGGGCGCAGCTGTAGGGGGACAGGTAATCTATTACATTGCCTTCCGCAGTTCCGATCACAGTAGCGTGTTGGAATTGTGTAATTCGCGAGTGCAAGACAACGCAGCATGTTGTATTTTGCCGTGTAGACATGAGCTGGAGCCCACTGTTCTCTATGGACACTACTTCTTTCCCCCATCATTCCCCAGATTAAGAAAAAAGTACCTTCAGAACTAGACACACATCCTGTTGCATCGGCTTCTGGTTTACAAAAAACAGGATCTTGTTCTAAGACCAGACAGAACAAAAGGAACCTGCCTGGTGTTAGTGTCGTTACATCCCGCCTTAAAGGGGCTGTCCAGTTCTGAAGGGTGATGAGCCGTCCTGGGGATACTGCAGCAGGGACCCCTGTGGATTACTGGTTGCCAACCCCTGTTTCAGTGCCTACAACCCATTGTAGTCCCCCAGGTTTAGCGCTCGTTCTTCCTGTTTCTTTCTGTCTCTGGTGATTCTAATTCAAATTTTAGTTTCTTAAATACAATAAAGCAGCTTTGCCGATTGTGCTGATTACACATTACTTCCCCTTTATGTGTAGCTCTCATACAGAACTGTGCCTCAGCCTGGAGGACATGGTGGAAACCTTTATATATGGTAATGGTATAAAGATGTTTCGGGGGGGAGTGTATTTATTAGGAGGCTAAACACTAGAACAATGGGGCGCAATCTGAGATTAGTTGGAGAAATATCAGAAGCAACATCAAAAAATATTTTACTAAAAGAGTAGTAGATGCTTGGAACAAACTTCCAGCAGATGTGGCTGGAAAATCAACAATAATTCAATATTAAATTCTGAATCCGCGCTGGTCACCTGCAATTCAAGCCGCCCATAGGGATGCATGGGTGTCTGCAAACTAAATAAATTATGCAGAATTAATTTGTGGACCTTTTGGTTAGGGGAAAAAAAATCAGCATGCTCCATTTCAGTGCGGATCCCACACGGACGGCTTCCGTTGTAGTCAGAGGACCGGATAAAGGTAGTGGAGCTAGCTGCATTGTTCACTTGCTGCAGGCTTCCCGACTCTATGGCACTATTCTTCCTTTGCTCGATCTTCTTAGGTCCGCTTCCTGGCACTGTCAGTGTGACAAGTGGGTGTCCTGTTGCCATAACAGCCTGATATCAGCCATTGAGTGAGCACTGGAACCTCCCACTTGACACCGTGACGGTGCTGAAAACGGAACTCAAGAGATCTGTCCATGCAAAGGAAGGTGCGTATGGAGATGGATGGAGATATATTATCATTTTTTTTCATACTTTTTTGTAACAAAGCCAAGATTAGTCTGACATGCTATCCAGGTGATTTTTGCATATTCATAAGACTAACAATGTGAAGCGTTGGTAAATGGAGTTTGTGATGGACAGAAGCCCGCATGGCGTTTGAGACAAAGGTGACGGTGTTTACAGGTGACAGGTCTGCTGCAGTAACTTCTGTGATTGAACATCCTTTAACCCCTTGAGTGGCACGCCCGGAAATTTTCCGAGACGAGCTCCACTGCCGATAGTGATATAGCCCGGAGGATTTCCGGGCTATGTATCACTATGGGAGCTGCAGAGCACAATGCCACAGGCTGTGGCATTGTGCTCTGCCTGCACAGACCCACACAGAGCAGTGCAAGGGCTTTGAACAACAGAAGATCTTGCCGATATGCCGGCAATCTCCTGCTTCTAAGTCTCCTGCTTTGTTTATAGGTTGCCATAGAGACCATCGGGTTGTCAGAAGCAAGCCGATGGTCTCTGTGGCAGGGAGAGCTGATGCTTGGCTGTCAGAGGACAGCTAGGTACCAGCTCTTACAGCAGAGATCAGAGAAAACCTCTGATCTCTGCTGTTAACCCTTTACATGCTGCAGTCTGTGACTTCAGCATGTAAAGGGCTGTTACTGCAGCATGTAAAGGGGTGTCACCATCAGACCTCCAGAAAGTGATCAGGGGGTCCTGATGGGTCCCTGTGGAAGTCCCCTAAAGGGACAAAAAAATTTTAAAAAGTAAAAACATTATAAAATAAAAACACTTGTCTCCCTTTACTTTGTAAAAAATGTAAAATACAATCACACATGTGGTATCCCTGCGTCGTAATGACCCAGAGAAGGAAGTTGGTACATTATTTAACCCCTTAATGACATGGCCCCTTTTTTCTTTTTTCCCTATTTCTTTTTTTCCTCCCCGAAACATAAAAACTGTATAAACTCGGTATCGCCAGAATCGTGTGACTCAGAGAATGTTATCACACTATTTATTCTGCATGTTGAACGCCGTAAAAATGAAATCCAAAAAACAAATGGCAGAATTTCTTTTCCCCCCCCCCCCAATCTCCCTACAAATGTTTTTACAAAAGTTATGCAATACATTATATATACCACAAAATGATGCCATCAAAAAGTACAACTTGTCCCACAAAAAACAAGCCCTCATATGGCCGTGTCAATGGAAAAATGAAAACGTTATGGCTCTTGGAACGCAACTGCAAAATTAGTTGAAATTCAATGATTAGACCATTTAAAAACCTGCCCTGGTGGGCACGACAGGGTGGTAGGAAACCCGCCACTCAAGGGGTTAATCCCGTTCTTATGCCAGGATTTCTACAAGCCTCATTCAGATAAATTGGACAGTGTCAGATACTTCTGTAACAAATCTGCATGTGCTGCAGCCTGATTACAGGGTTGGCACAATGTCGGACTACTGCTCCCAGCAATCTTACCCCTGGATCGGAGCTCTAATCTGAGAGTCCTAGAGAAATGTCAAAACGGTGGGTTTTAGCTGCAAAGTCTATTCCATAGGAGAATAGCTGAATATAGCCATTTAGTGCTGACACATTATCCAAACTGAATGGCTAGAAATGCCCTGAGGGGTTTCTTCATGTACCATTGTCCTTCCAGGCACATCAGATTGGTTCCACTTTGAGGCACTGATGTGATATCTTCAGGAGGGAAAGGGCACTTAGATAGTCAGGCTGTTCTCAGTCTACAGTTATTCCCTACACTGTTGATGGAGTAAAACTTAATTTCTTGGAAAAACTTCTTTTAGGGGCCATCTAAATGACCATTTACACAACGATTGTCGCTCAAAATTGGTGCAAACAAGTGAAAATTCGTGATAATCGTTACATCTAATTATATAGCCATCGTTTACTATTTTACATTTCGTTATTGCTCACTTTCAACTAACATAAAATCATGGCTGGTTTGGTGACTTCTTGCTGCGTCTAAACGCTCCCCGCTTAGCGTTTCACATAGAACGATACTCTGCCATGATCTGCCCTTCTAAACGTTCTGTACAAGTGTGAGCAACTAGCGGCGATGTCGCCCGCTCATCCATATCATTTTAGCTGACAGTCGTACCGTGCAAATGGGGCATTACTTTACACTATTTATAGCCTTTCCTCAAGATATTCAGTGCTATCCCTGTAAATGAACTGTTCATCAAACCAGTGCCCTTGTGCACAAAGCTGATGTGTGCAGGAAACAGACAGCTCCGTTCCCAATGCAGTGGCCTAGCGTGGTATTGCGACGCTTTCATTGAAGTGAATGGCAACTCTGTCTGCAATCACTCATCAGCTCCATGCTTTTGAGCGCAAGAAATGAAAAAGGAGGGTGGAGCAAGACCCAGTGAGGGTAGTGGAATATTTATGGAGTACAAAGAGTTTTCAATGATTGAGTATTTTGAATGGTGGAGGTGCTGCCAACCAGATGACGCTCCACCAGTGTGGGCGTAAGTGTAGCGAAAAGGATGTGAAAAGAACTGGTATGGAGGCGCAACACTCTAAGCTACTGGAAGATGTAGATCAAAGTCCAATGTGTGATGGTGAAAGCACTTCTTTTTTATTATTTTTTCAGAAATTAAAAACCAGCAATGGAATACGCGTTTCGGGGAAGAACCCCTTCGTCAGTTCGGCTGGATAGGACAACAGGATGCCTAGGGGTGACACGATTCCAAAGATGTATAGAATGTGTCGGAGGTCCTGTGTGCAGGAGGACAGGGGAGAAAAAAAATGCTTTAAAGCATTTTTTTTCTCCCCTGTCCTCCTGCACACAGGACCTCCGACACATTCTATACATCTTTGGAATCGTGTCACCCCTAGGCATCCTGTTGTCCTATCCAGCCGAACTGACGAAGGGGTTCTTCCCCGAAACGCGTATTCCATTGCTGGTTTTTAATTTCTGAAAAAATAATAAAAAAGAAGTGCTTTCACCATCACACATTGGACTTTGATCTACATCTTCCAGTAGCTTAGAGTGTTGCGCCTCCATACCAGTTCTTTTCACATCCTTTTGCTTTTGAGCGCGTCAGCTTGGCAAACAGCTGATCAGTGAGTCCCGGGACGTTAACCACAGCAAATCTGTTGATGGCCTGTTGTGAGGTTAGACCATCAGTAGTTTAAAGCTTCACAACCGCTTTAATATAAACACTTCAATGTCACAGAAGCGCCAAGAATACCTGTTTTGCCTGCATTGTGTTGCAAAGATCATTTAGATGTAGAAAACCTTTAAAGGGGTATACAGATTTACTTTATCTTTTAATTCCTCCCAATTGATGTATTAATTTGCTTCAGCGGTGCCAGAGTGCCCCTTCGGCGCCATGTTTTGTGAGCCATTGACTGAACTGATGACGATCTGATCAGAGCCTGTCATTGGCTGCAGTGGTCACATGGGTAAACAGGCAAATGACCGCTGCAATCAAACTTAAAGGGGTTGTCCCGAGGCAGCAAGTGGGTCTATACACTTCTGTATGGCCATAATAATGCACTTTGTAATATACATTGTGCATTAATTATGAGCCATACAGAAGTTATAAAAAGTTTTATACTTACCTGCTCCGTTGCTAGCGTCCTCGTCTCCATGGTGCCGACTAATTTTCGCCCTCCGATGGCCAAATTAGCCGCGCTTGCGCAGTCCGGGTCTTCTCCTCTTCTCTATGGGGCTCCGTGTAGCTCCGCCCCGTCACGTGCCGATTCCAGCCAATCAGGAGGCTGGAATCGGCAATGGACCGCACAGAAGCCCTGCGGTCCATGAAGACAGAGGATCCCGGCGGCCATCTTCAGCAGGTGAGTATGAAGACGCCGGACCGCCGGGATTCAGGTAAGCGCTGTGCGGGTGGGTTTTTTAACCCCTGCATCGGGGTTGTCTCGCGCCGAACGGGGGGGGGGGTTTAAAAAAAAAAAAAAAAAAACGTTTCGGCGCGGGACATCTCCTTTAAAGGACTACTGGACAGGAGCGAAAGTGGGTCAACGAACATATGGGTTTGAGTTTGGTTTTTTTCTTGTAATTTACCCCTCCTTTCCCAGTGTTACTGGAAAACCTCAAGGTTAAAATGATATATTACCGTAGCTCTGCATCTCATCTAGAACAAAAGGTATTTGTCTTTTTAGTGCAAAGGAAATAATGCCTGTTCTGTGTGGGAGCGGTTCAGTGTCTTTTGGAGGCCAGGACCAAGTGCGGCGCACACTGCTCTGCTTTTTAAGGCAGCTTAGGTGTTTTCTTTGATAACTCTCATTGCTCAGGAATGTACTGGCTCTGGGTGTGTAAGAAAAATAATCCCTCCTCCCTCAAGTTCCTTGCACAGCTTTAAAGTCTTCCCTGCTAAAACAGAAGGAATATGAGATGAATATCACCCTGGGGTTATGATCCCACAGGCCTGATTCAAAAAAGCAATTTTTGTTTGTGAATTTCAGGTCAGAAATGCTACAAATTTGCACACACTTCACTCCTTTCATAACGGGGTGCAATCCGCTGTGGGAAACCGCAGTAAATGGTCAGCATGCGGCAGGTTCCACAGCATCATATTCCTCCACATACTTGTACGGTAAGTCCGTCAACACACGGCCCAGATTCTCACGCGTGATTTGTGTGTTGTGAGATGCACTAATCACGCATAAATATTAACCCCATTGATTTGAGTGATGAGGGAAAACCTTGTGCTATCTTTGGGCATACCCCTGCACCGCCTATTACTTTTAACGGGGCCGGCGGCAGCATTGCACTGCGTGCTAGGTGCACACAATGCAAGGTTGTTGCCAAGCGCGATATCTGGCAGTTTCATGGCCCGATATTGCACTCGCCCATGTCCAATTAGCCTTATTGATGTGTTTTCTGTATGAAAAATCTGCAGCATTTACATTTCATGGGACATTATCCCTAAAGGGATTTTCCAGGTTGGCTTAATTTTATTTATTTTTATTTTTTAAAAAAAGTGATTCCCACACTGTAACATAGAAGATGTAACCATCAGTTGTTGCATCCTCAGGCTGTTGCTGAAACTACATTGCCCAGAAGTCATTGCAGGCCCTAAACTGCATGATGTAGCACACCCCACCCCGGTCTCCTGGGCTGTGCTACGATGAAACCACCGATCTTAGCTGTTCAACCTTTTACATGCTGCATTCAGTGTGACCGCAGTTTGTAAAGGCCTGACAGATCATGGCGTCCCGATGGGTTGCTCTGGAACCTGGAAACTTGACAATATACAAACATTATGACCCTTGGAATGAGGCAAAACAAAAGCTAATATTTTAATTTAAAAAAGTGTACAGAAATGGCAAAACCTAAAACTGGATAAACATTTCGCCGGAATCATGCTGACCCCCATAATGTTATCCCGTTAAATATTTTGCAGGCTAAACGCTGTTAAAAAAATAAATAAATAAATTTCTTTTTGCAAAAAAAATGTATATAATAAAAATGATACAATACACTTTATGTACCACAGATATTAAAAATAACTCACCCCACAAAGAACAAGCCTTCATATGGCCGTCAACTGAAAAATGAGTGTTATGGCTCTAGGAATGCAACCAGGAAAAAACTAAAGAATTAGTTGGTCATTAACATGAAAAGCAGCCTTGGTAATAAGGGGTTAAATTCTTTGCTTGCAGCTTTCTACCACTCTTTTCCATCTCTGCCTTGGGGATGGGATGCAGCAGAGGTGGCAACTGCTATTTCATACGTAGTAAATATGTGCATGTGTGCACTGACAGGTGCAGGTTAGTTTTCGCTATGTGGCTGTATTGATATGTAGCAGCATAATAGTTTTGGCTTGTAAAGCTAGCTGCCTGTCCAGGCGTTTTTGCATTGCGTTCCCTGTGGAGATCAACCGTCCACGGGGAACGCTGTGCGCGCTTTCCATAGCGTTGCTTTCACGCGGGCAACAGCGATATCGCTACGACAGAATCACAGCAATATCACATCTGTTATGTGCGATATTGCCATTTTTTTGTTTTTTTCCCCAGGTTTTCGGGGGGGGGGGGGGGGGGCTTGAAATATAAGCCCTACTCTGGAAATAAGCCCTGACTGCATTAAAATAAAACCACAATACATCACCTAACAGGCGTTGTCTGCATCACTGCACTACTTCTCACAGGTCCCCGGAACAGGTTCAAAACCCTGCCTTCAGGAAGCACTGGCTCTGATTGGTTCTCGAGCGTTGCGGCAGAGCCGTTTACTGCAGCATTTAATGTACCAATCACAGCCATTAAATGCAACGGCTATAATTGGTTCATCAGGATCTGCAGTGGTCTGGTTTTCGAGTGCCGTGGCTCAACCAATCACTGCGCCCGATAAACCAATCACAGCCATTGCATTGAATGGCTGATTGGTTCGAGTGCTCCAGTAATTGGCTGAGCCGCAGCACTAAAGAACCAATCGGGGACTGTGCTTCCTGGAGGCGGGGATTTTTAAACTCCAATCCAGGAAGCACTGGATTCATTTTTTTAAATGAAGATAGAGCTTAGTTTAGGAACAAACAGTAGGACTTCCTACTGTAAAAGTGGCCTCACACCGCACGAAAACAGTGTTTTCATGTGATGCAACAAAAAAGGAAGGCTCTATAGGGAACCATGGGCTACAAAACATAGCAAATTGCGCCAATATTCAGCATGCCCCAACTTTTTTTTCTTCTCGCAATGTAGCAGCCTACAAAACATCGCTAATGTAAAGGAAGCTATAGGAAAGCAGGGGCTTCTCATACATGTGATTTGTAGCACTCTAGCATCGTGAAAAAAACTATTTTGTCGCTCATGTGAAAGCTGCCTTATGGGAGAAGACAATAGTCGGCTTATAGTTGTGGTACAGAAAGTTCCCAGAAGCCACTAAATAGGAAAAAAATGAGAGTGGCAGCCCTGAGTAAAAAATGGATGTACCTGCTACAAAGTGCACGTGTTTTATATACTTGTAGTAACCACTTTTTAATACTGTTTGTTTTTGTTTATCTGCAGCCGAACCAAACCTCCACGGAGGGCACTTGCCAAGAAACCTTCTAACAATGGACAGAAGGATCCAGTTGGTGTAAGTTTTCATTAGAGCAAAATTTATTTTTAAAAAAAGGCTGCTAGATCTCACTTTGGTATTCAGTTTTTACAAATCCTTAAGCTGGGGTCATATTTGTGATGAACATTTAGTATGGACGACAGGAAAGCTCCTAATGTAACTCCACAGACACGTTTAGTGTGTACGTCAGCTGTAAAGGGAGAGATGACAAAGCAGCTAATCTCCATCTATTTATTGGGAAAGCTAACAATATAAGGAGCCTGCAGAGTATGAAAACTGCTAATAAATGCAGAATAAAAGTTATATAATGGTCAGAAATTGTGACATTAACCACGTACACAGTGGCTTTTTTTGAAAAGTCAGTTGAAACAGGTACTCACTAAAGGTTTCTAATGAGGAATTTGGAGCTGTTATACGAGGGGCTGCTGATAAGTCTTTGGCTTTACCCAGAAAGAAATGAGAAGGGAAGATGAAACTTTACATTTAGTCCACATACTCTCCACTGATGTCAACACACTTCTTACATCGGTATTCCAAGTTCTGTAGGCCTTGCAAAAAGAAGGATTTCGGTTGTGCAGTCATCCATAGCAGCCATGGCATCAGAAATGGTGTGAAATTTGGTACCCTTGAGGTGTTTATTCAGGTTTGGAAACAGATGATAGTCGGAGAGCTAGATCTGGTGAATAAGGTGGGTGGTCAACCAGCTGGAAGCCTAGCTCCACCAGTTTTGCCGTGATGGCTTGTGCAGTGTGAGCGGAGATGTTGTCTTGCAGGAACAAGATTCCTTTGGACAGCTTGCCGCACCTTTTGGCCTTCAGAGCTGCCTTCAATTGGTCCAAAAGTTCAATGTAATACCTTGCATTGATGGTGGAACCATTATGAAGGTAGTCCACTAGCAGCACACCCTCCTTATCCCAGAACAGAGACGCCATCACCTTAGTGGCTCATTTTTGCACCCTGAACTTCTATGGTCGAGGAGAACCACAGTGTCTCCACTCTTTTGACTGCTCCTTGGTTTCAGGGTCATACAAATAAATCCAGGTCTCATCCATAGTGATCAGTCGATCCAGGAAGTTCTTATCAGTCCAGAAACGCTGTCAAATGGACCGGGATGTTTTCACTCACATGCTTTTCTGATCTGTTGTCAAACATTTGGGGACCCACTTTGCAGATGGCTTCTTCATGTTCAAATGTTCATGGATAAAGACACAAACACGTTCACGAGAAATCCCCATGATGTCTGCTATTCCTTTAGCTGAAATTCGCGGAATCTCAAGTATGAGGTTGTGCTACAACATCGGCGATCTCCAGAACAACAACCTCTCTCGGACGTTCCTCATCATTGGTGTTGAAGTGGCCCGTTTTAAATTTGGCAACCCAGTTCTTAACTGTAGAATAGGAAGGGCATTGATTTCTCCCCCCCCCCCCCCCCCCATCCCCAATGTCTGCCACATCACCATGAATATCCTTCGTGGACTTTCCTTGCAGAAACAAGAATTTTATCACTTCTCTGCTCTCATTTGCTGTGAATATCGCCTTAGACTCCGCCATTTTGTTTTGCCGTGTGCCTAGATCACTGTTGCCATAAGCTACAAACACAAAATTTTGAAAATATATATTAGACACACAAGGCTTTCTTATGTGATGTAACATTCGTTACCATAGAAACAAAAAAGAAGACAAAGACTTATCAGCAGCCCCTTGTACTTCACCTGCTTCTTGTGACTTCTGTGTGGAAATATTAAAAGCATGCATATATTACATATTTTAAGTACAAACAGTTTCCAAAAACTGCAACATCATCTAATGTCTCTGTACTTCACCAGGTTTATTGCAGGGTGCGTCCACTCAGCCCTTCAGATCAGGAATGCTGCATTGAAGTGATCAATGAGACTACTGTGCAGCTGCACCCCCCAGATGGCTGCAAAGTCAACAGAAATGGAGAATATAAAGAGGTGAGAGTTTAATGTGTATAACTTAAATAACTTGCTAATTTTGTATCTGTGTATGCAATTTGTTGCTATTTGACAAAACTTAAAGGCTATGTAGAGCTTTGGGAGCTTTTATTTGTGTACTTCATGTATTTTTGTCGGAAAAGCATTTTTATGTTAGGATTTCATTAAAAATCTGTGCTGTTTGGCTTGTACAAATTCTATATATCACAGTATATAGCAAGAACATTGTTCACTAGCAAGTGAGCAGGAAGCTCTTCTAACGACTCTGGAAGTCATTCAGGAAAGATGGAGACTAGGTTGCATTATGACCAAAACAAAGTTTCTAAGAGATTTGTTTACTAGAGGAAAGGGAGAGGCTGGAGACTGAGTTGTCAGATGAGTAAACTAACACATACTGTGATACATAGAGGCTGAGCATCACAAAATCTCTTAAACTCTATTGTAAGAATGCTTTTCAGCCAATGCTAGTGTCAAAGGCCCTCATTGCAGAATCGGGTCACTTGCGTCTCAGAAAATCAGAGTTTGTGGTGCAATCGGGGATAATTGTCAAACTTATCAGCCTTTGCTTCAGTTTGTAATGTTCCGGTGCACCTATTTCTGTCTTTATAGACCCAGTATTCCTTCAAACAAGTCTTTGGAACACATCATACACAAAAAGACCTTTTTGATGTTGTTGCTAAGCTTCTGGTGGAAGATCTAATTCGTGGTAAAAATGGTAAGTTCTTTTAGACACTTGATGACTTGTTTGTTTTTATTAAAGGCAAATTGTACTGAGAAAGCACAGAAATGAATGTATAAAATAAATGGGACATAGATGGAGACACATTACTTTGTGTCTATGATCTTTATTTTTCTTTTTTTTTTTTTAATGTACCGAAGGGGTTTCTACATATCCCTTAAGTACAAGAGCCTCATTTTATTTATATACTTTAAAAAACAAAACAGATTTCCAACTGGAGAACTAAATAAAAAACGCAACCTCACGCAGCGTGACCTGGTGAACAAAATCAAGGAAAAGAAATTTCAGAAAAATAAACCTCTAGCACTAATGAGTCAGATTTACCCAGTACTATAATGGGACTGTTTTTTGAATGGCCCCATATCTTATTAGATTTTGCAAGACAGCCCATGTATACATTAACTTATACATGGGGAGTATGCTGTTGACTTCACTGATCAGCATTTCTGGAATGCCTCTTAGAATTCTACCAGTTAATCAATAACAAGATTTGGTAAGCACTTACCGTAAAATCTCTTTCTCGTCTTGTTCATTAGGGGACACAGCTCTGACCTTGGGTATAGCTTCTGCCACTAGGAGGCGACACTAAGCACAAAAGTGTTAACTCCTCCCACTAGCTATACCTCTCCTGCAAGCAGCATGCTAGCTCAGTTTGTGTGCAAGCAGTAGGAGCAGCCAGTAGGATATAACATAGATAATAAGCAACTCTCACGAACTGTAACTCATTCCAACACCTTGTGCGACTGCACCGAGGACCCTCCCCTAGGGAGTATACGTCACAGTTCCAATACCAGACTGGTTGGTGCTGTGTCCCCCAATGAACAAGACGAGAAAGAGATTTTACGGTAAGTTCTTACCAAATCTAGTTTTCTCGTCTGTTATCATTGGGGGACACAGCTCTGACCTTGGGACGTTCTAGAGCAGTACCCAAGGGGGCGGGAAAATATAAGGCATCGCATGTGTAAGGAAGCAATGTGTCCTTCAACTGCGACCAGCGTTAATGGATGGCTAGGTATCCCACATGCTCAGACAGAGCCTAAAGGGGCCTAAGTAACGGCCCCATCCACCCTCTGAGGGAAGAAAAAACAGAACCCAGGCAAGGAGCTTCCGACGAGGCACACGCCTTCCAAATAATACGGCCTGAGAATATGACCTTGCTGGCATAGTAACCCTGAATTGCTGCAAGGCAGAGTCATTGTAAGGAGTCCACTCTGGAAAAGCAGGGATCCAGTCGGAGTTGCCGGGATTACCGGCAGTGCGCCAGCGTGACTGAAGCATGCTACCTGCATGAGGTACTCCGGTGTAGTCATCCGAGAAACCTGCCCTGGAGCGTTCCTTGGAACTACCGAGAAGGTGCCTCACCGAAGTGGATCCTGATACCGGCGGTAGGCCATACAGTGGGTAGATAACGACCGTTTCCTGTACCATCCGTACTCAATAGGCATCCGAAGATGAAGCTATGGAGCCATAGGCGCCGAAACATCAGGGTTGTGGGCCTTCTACCAGGCGACTTAGTTGTAAGTCAGGTCCCGTATACCTCCAGGTATTCGATCTCTCCTACACCGTCCCTCCGTGATGAAGGGACATTCGACTCCAGACGCCAGTGGAGAAACGACCTGTTGAGATATGCAACCGTCTCATGCTGGAGTCCTGTGTTGACCACGGTTGGAAGGCCTGCCGTATGACCTTGATGCTGTATATGCTGACAGCCTCCGTCCATGGCATCGGCTGTCTGATTAGCTGTAACTTGAAAAAAGGGTCGTGAGAGGAAAAATTTGGTTCCATGATTCTGCAACAATGCCCACGGAGTCCGCCTCTGCATGGCCCCATGGGCTAGCGAGGACTTCTGCCCATTTCGTGATCAACTAGGGCTGGCCCCGTGCTGGGATGCAATGTAACCGTGTGACTCCACTGGGTACAGAAAAATTGACTGCACAAGGCAGCAAGGGTACACTGGTCCGAGACTCACTGATCCCTTTGAGGAAACCTCCACAGTAGGGATGGAGGAACCCTAAAATTGCAGACAGTACAAGTATGGATTGTCTTACGCTGTCCTGCAAGTCATAATGCAGGGAGAACAATGCAGGAGAGTCGCAGCGAGTCGCTGGATCTGTCAGTCTTAACCCCATTGGACGTTTTACCTTCCCATACAATCAGTCTCGCAAGCGACTAGGAGGGCCCAGTTTGCTGAGGATCAGCGCCCTACACCTGAACCGACACTAGCGACCGTTTAGAATACCGAGCACTCCAACGGTCAGTCTCCCCATCCCCAATTGGAGAAACGTGGCCTGTTCTGCACCCCACCAGGGTCCGCAGGAGCTCTGTCTCCTGCAGAGAGCTATCCACGTCCTACTGACACGGCTGTAGAACTAGCAGTCCATCATTCCTAGAGAGTACACATGCCTTGTAGTTCAGAGAACGCCCGAAAGAAACAAACTCGGCATTACAAAGCGCCGCCGGAGGGGCGCCCCGCGTCACTTCTGTCTGTGGTGGGGGCCTAAAAAGTATGCGGCTCTTCTGTCATCGTAGATCGCCCTAAGTTGCCTGTAGGACGTTGCAGGTGGGAACTCCAGGGAGGCTAGCCGTTATGAAAAACGTCTGGAGCGTAAGCTTCTGTGGGGTGGAGGCGAATACGACGTGTTCACAGAATTCCTGAGAATAGTATATTCCTCAGAAGGGTACCACAAGACTTAGCCAGACCGAAGGAAGCCCAACGGCTGTTTGACTTCCCTAAGAGTTTTGGCCTGCATACTGCTGCCTTAACACCTTGCTCCACACAAGGCCCAATACATGTCCATAAGGTGACTAATTTTTGGGGGAATGCAACTCTCGTACAATAGCGAGACCCCACACCGATGTGGTACTAGCCGCACCCTGTCCGCGTGCTATCCCGGCATCGAACATAGCGGTCTGGTTGCCTGTAGGGAAAAGCGGGGGGCTAGCCCAGGGCAACCTGGTCAGGCCTAACATCAAGGCCGGGGTACCGCTGATAATCAGCTTGTAGACCAGTACGGCAGCAGAGCGCGCACTTGATATGCGTCTCTGTCCCGAACTGCGACTCAGGGTGCAGGAAACTACTGAGGGGACAAAGCTGACCCCTGCTCAAACCAGTGTATGCGCTGCTTCGGGCATTGAAATGCCCCCGGTCTCAGCCGCTTGGGGTACCGCCGACAAGCAGTTTGAACCCTGTTGTACGTAGGGCAAGATATTCTCCGGCTGGATGTAGTCTCGTTCCTTAACGAGAGCGCACCTAGTATGTGACCCTTGCCGGCCGCTGTCATCGTGTCCTCCTGGACACGGACACTGTGGTGCGATTGTCTGTAGAGGAGTTCAACCGGATTAGGGACAGACGTGAGGAAAAATGAGTCCAGAGACTCCTGTGTGAGTACTGACAAGAGATCGCATACTGTTATCTGTAAGATGAGATTCTCTCTGCTTAATCTCGAACTACAGCGGGCGGCCGGCAGCACAGCAGACAGTACGGGCGGCCAGTGGCACATCAGCCGCGGCCGCCCAACACAGCAGCCGCGGACGGCCCCAACAAAATGGCCGAGTCCGACCGGTAGTGCCTAAGCCGCAGCCGCCCTGGAAGCGGGCGGCCGCCGACAGCGCATCAGTCGCGGCCACAACTGCGCCAAGTTTAAAAAGGCCGCCCACCATACCGCCGCGGCATATAAGCCACGGGCGCCCACCAAGACAGCCGCGGGCTCAGCATAAACATCGGTGCTGCGGGTGCATAAGCCGCAGCCACCCTGTAACAGCGCAGCAGGCGGCATAACTAGCAGCGCAGCTAACAAGCAGCGCAACGGGAAACGAGTAGCGCAGCAGGCGGCATAGCAAGCAGCGCAAGGCACATCGGGCGGCAATAACAAAACAAACCCACATACTTACCTCCTTCCTGAGGTAGAGTGGCTCCCGGGCTCCAGCAGAGCTTCTCCCCATCATCGCCTGCCTTTGGTGGGGCAGTGGATGCCAGACCATAAATAAGGGGGGGGCTCTATGGCTGGCGGGTCACACTCAGTTTGGTGGCCGAGTGTGCCTCCTTTTCTTCAGAGGGGGCCCGGCAGATAACAGATGTCTGTAGTTACGTCAGGTCGCCGCCCTCGGTGGGTTAACGGGGAGAGTCCTGCCTCCCCGTTATGCCCTGGCCTTCCGGAGAAAAAACTGATAAAATAAATGAAAAATAAATAAAAAATAGTCTCAGCAGGAGAGACAGTCCTGCCTCATAGACACTAAACTAAAAACTGAGCTAGCATGCTGCTTGCAGGAGGAGTATAGCTAGTGGGAGGAGTTAACACTTTTGTGCTTAGTGTCGCCTCCTAGTGGCAGAAGCTATACCCAAGGTCAGAGCTGTGTCCCCCAATGATAACAGAGGAGAAATTACTTTCTTGGCATAAAAGAGCAACAGTTTGTGTGAGGTGTGCATTCCTCAGGATGTTGTTCACAAGTCCAAAGAAGCACACCTTGGAATACATAATTCTTAGTGCTCCCAGAGAAGTCTGCAGGAAGTCAAGGATGTGTCACAAGATTTCACACTCCCAAAACATGTACATAACTGTGCTTGTGCCAGGTAAACCTCTTGGACAGACCCTTAGCACACAATCAAGAAGGACTGTAATAGATCCCGTGTATAAACTTGTATCAATTTATCTCTAGCACTTACTAATGGAGGGCCAGAGCTAGCTAACAGGTTCCCATTCTCCAGGTCCAAATCTAAAATGTCAGATGCAGTTTCTGAAGAGCTTTTTCTTGTAACTTCAAAGTTCTCTGTCAAATGTCTATAGAAGTTGAAAAATGGCTTCAGGAGATTCTGAACGAGATGATATTTTCTTAAATGGTTATCTTTTTGCTTCCAACTAAACAATTTTCACTTTCAGGTTTACTTTTCACATATGGGGTGACGGGAAGTGGAAAAACATACACAATGACTGGGTCTCCAGGACAAGGAGGACTTCTTCCTCGATGTCTCCATATGATCTTCAACAGCATCCGTGATTTACAGGCAAAGAGATATGTAAGTTGTTTAACTGTATAGAATTCTCTTACTGGATAATGCCCACATCTCCATAAGGTCATCTTTTCAGGCCATGTGCTGTTTGTGTATTCCATGGACAACACACAGACCAATTGTAGCCTATGATACTATACATGCAGTTTTTCACATGGAAATCATGGCATGTCCCATTATCGTCCTTCATGGATGAGAATGGGACCTACGATATGCCGTGTCTGTGTATTTTGGACAGCACCCGGGTGGATGTCCGTGTGCTGTTCAATGTGAGTTGCACTTAAGATTGTCGGGCGCAACTAGCATAAGGCCATGGGCCTTTGGCCTAACACTAGTGGTGAGAGCATGTACTTCAAGCCTGTGTTTTTGTTTGAGAATCTCTGACTCTTAATTTTTTAGGTTTTTAAGACTGATGATAAAAATGGCATAGAGGTGCAGAATATGGTGGAAGCTTTATTAGACCGTCAAAAGAGGGATGCTCAGCCACAGATAGTCCCAAAGACTCCTTTAAGCAGGTATGTTGGGCAGGCATATGTAAACTGTATTTTAGACAAATCACTCCCCAATATTCATATAGATGTTCTACAGGCAGAAACCAGAACCGGAGTTTGCTGACATGATAAATATTGAGGATGGATGCAAAGTAGAAGACATTGATGAAGACAGCGTATACAGCGTCTTTGTTTCCTACATTGAAATCTACAATAATTACATCTATGATCTTCTGGAGGAAGTTCCTATTGATCCCATAAAACCAAAGTGAGTGAATAGTTTGCGTTTTACTTTGTTTTTTAAACTTATGTCATTTCAGTGCTGCTTGTACGTTTAGGAAGGATAAAGTCCTTGTGACTATAATTCTCGTCTGTGTCATTGGGTGACACTGCAAGACCTTTGGTATAGCTCCTGCCTCTGGGAGGTAGACACTAAGCGAAGACCTCATGCTCTACAGGTCCTTTCTGCTTTTAGTTTACTTTTTTCCTTCTGAGTGGGAATTGGGGATGAGGTAAGTCCCCTGATTATCCCTAAGTGAGAAGTGCGAACAGGACTGCATCAGACACGCTGTTACTCCCTCCTCCAAGAACGCAAAGTGGAATATAGTGGCACCATTGTGCTTCCCACCAGCTATGAGATCACCTGAAATTTCTGGCTGCTGCCCCATATATTGAGTAACAATCGTGGGAAAAGCTGACCCTGCTGGTGCTCTGAGGAAGCCGAAGCGAAGAGGATGAAGATTATGTGAGTAAACTGGATTAGGTACGTATGGTGTCCTCTCCTTCTGCTGTTCTCCATTTCCCCCCCCCCCCCCCCCTCCTTTTGGCTGCTTTTTATTTTTTTGGGCCTAGTAGGGTAGTTCCCTGCAGTGCTGCCCTGGCCCTCCCTCAATGGCTTCCCTCATCTGTTTTTCCCGGTCTGACCCCTGCCACCTCCAGCGGTCTCTGGCCTTTAGCGCTGCACCCGGCAATTCCGGCCAGGTCAGCGCCGCTGGTTTGCATCCTAGCTTCACGGCTCTTGCAAGCTGTGGTTGGGAGGTGGGACACTGATAGAAATCATGACACTGATTCCTGCGGTGGCGCGCCTCCAATGGGCACAGAGGCGGCGCTCCCTTTGGCATGCTGGAGGGGAGGTAGAACTTTCCTGCCCCTCGTTCTGAAACACTATAGGCTGTCAGCTGCATCCGGCTCTGTTACCAGCCCTAGGATTCTCCCTTCTCTTCATGTGAGTCTCCATGTTGGACATGACACAGTAATTACAACCATTGGCCACCTCATTATTCTTCTGTAGGAGGGATACTTGGAGTCTCTGAAGCAGAACTGACTACACAGTTATGGCAGCAGCGTCTGTGCTCATTATCTCCTTCCTTAGGAGTAATTCTAGTACTGTGATACTGTGTTCGACATGACTACACAATTATCGTGGCCGTTGTCCACCTATTTACCCTCTCCCATGGTAGGAGTAATTGTACTGTGAGTCTCTGTATCGGATGTTACTATAGTCATGGCAAACGGTGTCTGTTCTCATTACCCCCTTTTATAAGAGGAATAACTAGTTCTGCAAGACTGTATCCCCTTTGACTACGTGATTGTCAAGCTGCATCTACCTCTTTATCCCTGTCCATATGGGAATAAAGTGGTGTGGTGTTTCATTCATGATAAAAGTATAGCAGGTATCCTGCCCCCTCATTGACCAGTCTCACTAGACCGCTCATCATGATTGCAAATGTAGTTATCAGGCCACCATGTCACAAACTAGTGCTGGAATCTGTATCTGAAGACATATACAGCATGTGAGTGCAAGGCGGCCTCAATGCCTCATCTATAGATGGAAGAATGGTATTGCTGTTCAACGCTCTGTTTTGATAGATTAGATGGTCACTGCAAGTTTAGGCCACCTCATCTTCCCCACCCCACCCTCCACTGTGGGTGGAGCAATTGTAAGGTAGAGATTGCAGTCTCAATCAGTCACATTAACTCCGTTAATGACGTGTAACTGTTTTACCACTAGATTCTGCATGGGACATGGTGGTTCTGTGCTTGCAGTTTGCTTTGCAATGGGATTATTACCCCCCTAAGGGTGGGAGGGGTTCCAGGCATGCCCTCCTGTTGTTGGAGGGAAGATCCCACAAGAATCCTGCCTTGGGATCATCCTCAAGGTTCTTCTCAGTAGCCTTCTGTCCTTCAGGCACCAGACCTACTTAATTCGTTCTCTAGTGTAGGCCACTCAAGGCAGATGGCAGCACTGACCTACCTCACCCACCTGTGTGAAAAATTAAAGGAAGACTGGTGGATAGGCACTACTCTCCAGAAAAGATAGTGGGACGGTAGGATGTAATATCCAACTTCATTTATTAAGTATATTAAAACCAGTATAAGATATGTTTCGGGGTGAATCCTTTCTTCAGTCACACTGGGTGGGACTAATACATAAAAGATATACAAGGTCCTAGAAGTAGTTGCAAAATATAATGGATATGTTGCAAATGCAAAAAATGAATAAAACAATAAAAATCTGTTAATTACAATAAATGTTCCTAAACAAATTGGTAAATGGATAAATAAGAAAAAAATTATTAAAATGGCATATCGTATAAATCGATTTAAAATAATAAAAGTATAGTTTATTTATAGACTTGTTATTTGTATCTTCCTTCTAGTCCTCTTCCTATTAGTCATTTAATATTTTACACACAACCATTTGCCTTCCACTGCTCTATAAATTTTTCATCATTGAACATGACTTTCGTCCTGCATATTTTTAAAGTCCTAATATGCGTTTCTTTCCTGCTCGTTTTTGTCTTTTGTGTATTTTTAGTAAATCGCTATCACAATATTATCCTGCTTTATTCTAGTGGTTTCGATTCAAATATTCTTAGCCTGACACAACAACCTTTTTATTGTACTGTCCTTTTTCATAATCAAATATGGCATTCAACATTTTTATTGATCAATTTATACGATATGCTGTTTTATTTATTGCTTTGTATAGGAATATTTATTGTAACTTAACTGTAATTTTTCTTTTTATTCGATTTTTATTTTTTGACGTTCTCACCTCTTCAGCCCCTTTTTGGGGATTGAATCTGTCTCTTCCCTCAGCTTCTTCAGGAATCTGTTGTCCTTGGCAAGAATGGCTCTGACTGTACCCACCACCGGCTAGTCAGTCCATATTTATTCTCAGCAGGGCGTACCTGTTAAAGGACAAGGGCATCACCTTCCCTAATTGATACCTCCCTACTTGCAGGCGCTTTCTTCGCAATCGGCAACTTCTACCTTCCTAGTGATAGGAATGCTTTCTAGTCTTCGTTATCTCTAAGTTCTATAGAAAGATTTACTTGGCAGCCACTGGTGGACATGTCGATTACTTGCACCCACTTGGAACAGGCTAAAAACACCACCTTTTCTTTTCCCCTCAGTCTTGGGTACTGCTCTAAAACGTCCCAGGTTTTTGCTGTGGTGTCCCCCCAATGACATGGATGAGAAAACAGGGCTTTTGTTACCATAAAATCCCCTTTTCAGCACATTCATTGGGGGACACAGAACCCACTCAACTGTTCTCTGCTAGAACTATAGTGGTTTCTCAAAAAGGGGTCTGGCCTGGTTTTTACTTTATATGCCTTTATATGCTAATTTGTTCTACTGCTTATGTACAAACTGATTTTAGTTTAGTGCCTGCAGGAGGGGTATAGCTGGTAGGAGGGGCGAACTTTCTTTGCTTAGTGCCTGCATCCTACTGGCAGGAGCCATATTCAAGGTCTTAGTTGTGTACCCCAATGAATGTGACAAAGGGATTTTACAGTAAGGGCTCATGCCCGTGAGTGTCGCAGATTTATGCCGCGGGAGTACCGCGATTAAAAACAAAAAAATGCCTGCTGGTGATCATGGCATAAATCTGGGATCCGTGGCAAATAAAACATGCCATAATTTATTTCACTCTGCAGAAATCCACTGTAAAATTCCACATGTGAGCATTGGAAGGCCGAAAGCTATTAGGTTCAATAGAACCTAATGGCTGCGGAATTCAAACGCAGATTTCCGCTGTGGGAAACGCAGTAGAAATCCGTCCGTGGGCATTCACCCTAAGTAACAAAAATCCTGTGCCCACTCCCCCTCTCCTTTGATAACAGCAGCACATATATTTCCTTTTGATTGAAATGATGCAACAAAGATTATAACCTGTTGCTATTCCTTTATCAGGTGGAACACACCAGGAAAGAATGCAGAGTTTATGTATGTTTACATTACATAGCTTTTGCCTTATTACCCAGCTCTCCCCTAGTTTTGTAGACCATGCCCAGTAACACTTTCCTGTATCAAATCTGTATGTTTTCCAAAGACCTGCATGTAGCTTCTCTTGCTCATCAACCATTCATGACCGTTGTGGTTGTTTTTGTTTTCTTTTCATACATTTCCAACTTTTAGGGCCGCACTCATGTTGACTTTTTCCTGCTTTTGTTTTTAGACCACCTCAGTCTAAGATTTTGCGCGAAGACCAGAACCACAACATGTATGTTGCAGGGTGCACAGAAGTTGAAGTTAAAACAACTGAAGAGGCCTTTGATGTCTTCTGGAAAGGTGAGAACTTTAGTTTACTGTACAAAAATGTTTATCTTCGGAAGGTGAAAGAAAAGATCTCCAGTCTACAAATATGTATTTAAAGAAAATATTGAGGCTCAAGCTGCTTCTGTTGGTGATTGACAATGAGGTTATAATTTTGAATTTCTTAAAACAAAAAAAAATAACCTTACAAGGAACTAGCTGAGAAGTTAGCAATTTTTTTTTTTCTTCTCTCCTCAAGGTCAGAAGAGAAGAAGAATTGCAAACACACAGTTAAACCGCGAGTCCAGCCGTTCCCACAGTGTATTCATGTTAAAGTTGGCACAAGCTCCACTTGATGCCGATGGAGAAAATGTTTTGCAGGTAATGTCATTGTTATATTTGTGGACAATTTATGCAGCTTAATTAAAGGGATTTGTCCCCTATTTGGGATTTGATGCTACCATGTTTTATGCTGCCCCAACACAAGACTTATTCAGAAAATCACTCAAACGAGCAAAGCTAAACGATAATTGTTCAGTTTAAACGCAAGCGAACAAGAATCGCGTGCGTCTTGTTCGTCGTTCAGTTTCAGCCTGCCTAAAAGCCAGCACGGGCTTGTGCAGTTTAAACACTGATCGGTCAGTGCTTCACCTAGTAATGTAAAACGCTGAATGATTTGTGAATGAGAAATAAGCAGGTTGCCCAAGTGTGAATGAGCTGGTGATAACCTCACCAGCTTGTTCGCTTGGGCTAACAAGACTCATTTGATTTCTGTTCAGAGTAAAAGGGCGTTATGTATTCACTCATTTATTTGACTGGGTGCTTTCCAATGCTTTTGCTGCATCACATAAAGTGGTTTCCAAGTTGAGCCCTTTTTTTGGGGGGGGGGGGGGGTGGCTGTCGAGTTAGACGGACAAAACTGAGACTTAGCTCCATTCTATTGAATGGGGCTATTCACATGAACAATTTCAGTGCTGTGAGGTTAAATATCGCTGCATGTCCTATTTTTTTTTTTTTTGTGTGTGTGTTCTCTCGAAACACCTCTCCCCTTGTTTTCAATGGGACCTTTAAAGACATTGCATGCAATGTTTTCCATTGAAGACCATAGGAAACACTTGTGATCCTCTAAAACGCGTGCTGATGCAAGACGTTTTTGAATGAAAAACGCCTAACATCGGCATGTTAATCGATGCCCAGTTACAGCCCTTCATTGACTGCCTCAGCCAATCAGCGATGGCAAGCTTTGATTGGCTGAGACAGTCAATGAAGGGCTGTGATTGAGCATCAAGTCAGCGCCGACAACCAATCAAAGCACTCTATTGCTGGAGGCTGGGTTCTCAAACCTGGCCTACAACAATAGACTTGTGAGTGCAGGGGAAGCCTGGATCAGTGGCAGAGACCAGCGGCCGTGTCCCGGACTGCAGCGGCTAGGTGAGTATTGCTTTTTTTTTTTTTCTCTTCAGCATCATTGGCTGCGTTTTAAGCTGTGCTGAAAACGCAGCCAAAACGCTGGCATGAAGTATGCCAGCGCTGTTGAAACCGGGCGGAATTTGCAGTAAACGCAGCGTTGAAAAACGCTGCGTTTCTGAAAACTCCCTGTGTGAGGGAGGCCTTAGGCTGTTATTACATCAGCTTTTCTCCCCTGTGTTTTGCTGTGTGAGAAACACTGATTTGCAGCTGACAGCTGGACTTGTCAGTGATTGAACAAAATCCAGATGCAAACAATCAGAGTATCTACTCCTGCATTTTGTAGGGAAGAAACGCTCGTGTAACAGCACCCTTAAGAATATTGTGAAACTGCAGATTTGTCCTCATTGGGGCACTAATTCCATAGAAATTATTTTGTCTAGGTCTGCCATCAGCAGAATTATATTGGATGATTGCATATGCAATTCCCTCATTGTAGGATCACTTCTATACATGCTTGCACTTTTTTTTTTTTTTCCTTTTATTTTTTTTGCATTCTGTTTTAAAGAAGAAAAAAAAAGCAAGCATGTATAGAAGTAATCCTACAATCTAAATACTTTAGAGGGATTAATTTGGCAATATTGAATTTTCATGTGTGTCTGCAGAAATTATTTTTAAATGCTTACCAACGATCCCGGATGCGGTTTCTTCCACCCCTCCCTGGCAGATGCACTGTGGATCGTCTGCAAGGGGGAAAAAAAATCGCAAGCCTAAAGTGCCTGCATTTCCCCGCTTCCCCACCTCCCTGCTTGGTTTCAAAGCAACCACAGAGGTATCTGCCTACAAATCCACAATTGCATTGCGGATCACTCGCTTCCATAGAGATCAATGAAGGCCATCCGCATGGAATCTCCGGTAAAATAAAGGATGCTGCGATTTCCTTTCTGCGCATGGCAAATTAAATCTGCAGCTGTTAATTGAAGTGTCAACGCCAATGCTTCCCTATGGGCGGCTTGAACTGGATCCCCTGCACGGATTCCGCAATTCAGATCCACCCGTGGACATTGGGTTTAAGTCATATTTGGCTTCTCTAATTTTTATTTTATTTTTTTTCCTTTTGCTCCAGGAAAAGGAACAGATAACAGTGAGCCAACTCTCACTTGTTGATTTGGCTGGGAGTGAGAGAACAAATCGCACAAAAGCTGAAGGCAGCAGACTACGTGAAGCAGGTAATGCCTGGAAAGTTGAAAATTGGTTTTGTACATATGAGTGTATAATAGAGATTTAGTAAGTCATATACTTATCCAGATGTTTTTGTTTCAGGAAATATAAACCAATCCCTTATGACCTTAAGAACTTGTATAGAGGCTCTACGAGAGAACCAAATGTGTGGAACCAATAAGGTAAATGATTGTGCTGTCAGATTTTATTTCATCTGTTTCCTTGTGGCTAAGTGTTCCTTTTCACTTACTCTCTCTCCCAGCAGAGATGCAACTGCAAGGGGTTAATCTATTCTCACTCAATCTTGTGCTCCTCTTTCACTGAGTTTGCGAATTGAGGAGAAATCACATGCTATCAGAGTCCATACCCCCCCTTCCTATTCTATTGTTCAAAATGCATTATAATTCCAGTCCTCGGACATAGATTTCAGAACTGCTGATTTTAGTTCATTAGGCAAATTCCTTGTTTAGGACTGGACAGTGAGTTGTTAATCGTTAAATACCATGAATATTAAACACTTCATCCTAATTGAAAATTCCCCACTCTTATCAAGAGGGACCTTACAGGAAAACTTACATCTAAGTGGTGCGCTTCTTCTCCGTTGGCAGTTTTTGGCTCCTGGCAGCTGAAGACTGCCCCATATAGCTCTTATGTAGCAGTATGTGGGGCTGCCTTCATCTACCAAAAGGGGCCAAAAATGGCTGGCTGAGCAGAGGCACTCTGAAGGTGAAGTACAGGTACTTTTTAACCCTTTTAATGACAAATATACACAATTGCGTTGCTTTTTTATTACATTCATCTTTGTGTCCTACCCAACCACTGGAGTTTCTTTGAAGCATTGCTGACTAATTCAATAAGCTTTATACCAGGTTTTTTTTGCTACAGAGGAATAGTATATAGACTTCATTTGAAGTAATATGACTAGGTCAGTTCTGTCTTTTTGAGTGGGGTACATGCAGGTATATGAATCAGATATTGAATTCTGCAGGCAAAACTTATATTCGATCTGCTGAACAAGTTACTAGTGATAACACCATTAAGATGACTTGGGCCACTTTCAGGGACTCTCTAATGTTAGAAATTCATCACTAGTTTGTGTTTTGGCAACATGCGTTTTTAACATTCTCGTTAAAAAAATGCAGCGTTATTTTATTATTTTTTTTCTGCAGTGCTAAATGGTGTCCATCACTAGCATTGATTTCAATGGGGCTTCAGACAAGCGTTTTTAATGCTGAGTTTTTCAAGCACTGTCCTCTTTTAATGCGCTTGATGCTTTGCCTTGATGCTTTGCCTATTGAAATTAATGTGATTCATTTTCAGCGCCCCTGAAACGTGGTAAAATGGGGTTGGCGCGTTTCAGCGGTGTCTTTTCAACTTGCTTGGCTGCGTTTATAACTGTGCTGAAAACCGTCAGACGCAGCGTTTCGGTTTTTTGGGTTTTTTTTTTTTGTGCTGGTGGCCCGAAGTTATCCTTATTGCTTCACCAATTTTAAAAATGCAACTTTTATCCCTAGATGGTTCCCTATCGAGACTCCAAGTTAACTCATCTCTTCAAGAATTATTTTGATGGAGAAGGGAAGGTTCGAATGATAGTTTGTGTTAATCCCAAAGCTGATGACCATGAAGAAAGTTTGGTGAGTCTTGGAGAGTGGGACTATCTGATTTGGAAAGGCTTTATTTTGTTCTTGCCTAACTCTACGTCTCTCGTGTCTTGTAGCAAGTTATGCGATTTGCAGAGATGACCCAGGAAGTTGAAGTTGCTCGACCTGTAGACAAACCAATTTGTGGTCTTACTCCTGGGCGTCGATACAGGAACCAAGCATTTAAAGAAGAACTTACTCGTAGACTGGAGGAGCGTGGTGGTCCTGTCATTGGAGGCAAGTGCAGTCTATATCCTGTTCTTTGGGGGTTGTTTTTTTGGGGGTGGGGGTTGTGTTTTTTTTTTTTGTTTTTTTTTTTTTAATTTCTTTTCCCTATATGTTTCTACAGAGTCTGAGGAGCAGACGGCAATAGAATTGCTGTTTCAAAGCTTCCCTCCTATTCCATCCTGCGAGCTTCTAGATGCCAATGATAACCAAACCCTTCCACAGCTTATTGAGGCTCTTGAGAAACGACGACGTATTCGACAAATGATGAGTGAAGAATTCACAAAGAGTGGTGAGATGGATACCTGGATTCTGACCATCTATTTATACTGACCTTTTGCTGCATATTTGCAAAACTCACTTATATATGGTTGTGCCTGCAGTTACCTCCTTCAGGTCTATGTTACAAGACTTCAATGGCGTAGTTGCAGCAAAGGAGAACATAGCCCAGGGGAAAGTGACTGAGAAGGAGAGAACTATTATTTCTCAGAAAAGTGAAATAGAGCGACTTGAAAAGAAAGTAAAAACTCTGGAGTACAAAGTGAGTGTGCGGACAACCAATCCGTGTGTTAGCTACTTTTTCTTTTTTGGGATTCAATGGCCTTCATTTTTATGTATGTATTTTTAGATTGATATTCTGGAGAAGACTACCTCTATCTATGAAGGTGAAAAGCGCAATTTACAACAAGACCTTGAGTCACAGCAACAGAAATTGCAGCGTCAGCTGTCTGACAAGAGGCGGCTAGAAGCACGGTTGCAGGGAATGGCATCAGAGAATGCCATGAAATGGGAGAAGGAATGTGTGAGTATCTTTTAAAGGTGTTGTATCATGATAGAAAGTTGTTCCTCACCCAAGTGTGTGTGGTGGACAACACTCACATTGGTGGGGGTCTAACTGCTGGGACCTCCACTGGTCCTGAGAATGGGGCTCCGGTGTGTGTCCCTTTGCAGTTGTGCATGTGCACTACCAGTCTGCAATCTCCAGTAGTCCCATTGAAATGATCAGAGTACAAGTGCTTGAAATCTGCTATCCCTGGCAGTTCCTTTTGAAATGAATGGAGCAGCGGTGCGCATGTGTGACTGCTGCTTTCAGTTTAGGACATGCTGGATCAGTGGAGGTCCCAGTGGTCAGACACCCATTAATAAAGTAATCCTCTACCATGGCACAAGACTCTTTAGACTAATATTGCCAACCTGTTAAAGCAAGGTCTGTATGTGTGTATGTATGTATGTATGTATGTATATATGTATATTTTTTTTTTAGACTGGGATGTCTTAAGATTTTCCCAACATTTTATAATTGCTTTACAACCATTCTGCCCTTCCTGATTCATGTTGACTAGGACATGACTACTGCAACCAATCGCTTGCTATAGAACGTCACTGCTGTGGCCAATAATTGGCTGCAGCAGTCACATGACCTGCTAGTATTAACAAGGAAGTATTCCCAGATATAGACTAAAAAAAAATCTTTATTGAAAAAATGTTAAAAACCTGGCCTAACATTGAAGGACATACCCGTCGCTCACCATCAGAGCCACAGGCGTTATCTTTTGTTATTTTTGCTCGCACCCTCTATCCTTTGGCTACTCTATCGTCAGATTTAGTGAACTAGCAAGGGGCCACTCTGCCTTCGTTTGTAGAGTGACCTACCTAGGAGCTTTAGACTTGGCCATAGTTGCGCTGGTTCCTCAATTTCTATCTGACACGCTACTATAGCCTTATGCCCAGCGTTACCCCTTATTAAAGGGACAATCCACGGCTGGCTATTTGTGTGCTGGGTTCCTCTATTATAGGAGCTTCAGACTGAGCCGTAGCTGCGTTGGTTCCTCAATATCTATTTGACACGCTATTATAGCCTTATGCCCGACGTAACACCTTATTAAACGGACAATCCACGGCTGGCTATTTGCGTGCTGGGTTCCTTTATTAAAGGAACGGAATATTTATCAGAGATTAGTTATGCCAATATAAACTTTGTGTCTGTGAAAATCACCACCAAGTGAGATATATACTGCTTGCCATCTACAGCAGTCGATGTATTGCAATACACTATAAGCGTCTTAAAGACATGGATAGCCAAATTTATGCGAGCCATATAACTGACACGAATACGAACACCTGTGTATAGGGTGTCGATGCTTTGCTTTTATTAAGCAATATACAACAGGATCTACAAATCCAGTTAGTCCCTAAAATTTGTGAGAGGTATTAAACTAGGCTGATTGGGTAATTAGCTCCTGATGAACTGGAGCAGAATATCTGACAGTAAAACCCTCAGCTCTATGGGGTATCTACACATAAAGAATATCCCATTAAAGATCTATTATGTGGATTTCCTGAAAGTGGACGACTAATTGAAATATCTCAGCTATAAGAGATCTTCAGTATCACACAATTTAACTAGAGGGGAGGCACCTTAACCCCCACTACAATACAACTAGATATATTGTGATCTAGGAAAACCTCTTATGTGGTAAATTCTGGGCAATGACTGTGAACCATAAAATAAGGGATATTAATACATTATCCCAAGATATAAAGGCACCTCTATCTGGCTCGTATACATCTTACATATGATCGCTATCTTTATTGGTGCTACTATATCATCGAGGAGGGGATATTCTGACTGACCACCTGCAATGTAAAAAGCTGCGAATTCAGCACAGTCCCAGAATTTTTGTCTTCTCGTTGTCTGTCTGTCCTATGTTAGCCCAGGTTTTTTAACACTTTTCAATAAATATTTTTTTCAGTCTAGATCTGTGAGGGGCTCAATTTAGTACTATATAGATTATACATACCACTGTGAATTAACAAGGAAGTATAGTGCAAGTGAAGGTGTTTTAAGTAGTGGGAAAACTACTTCAGGGTATGTTCTCATGTAGCATATTTTGGTGTGGATCAATATGAAGATTGAGGCAAATCTTGTGCTGCGGTATTTGGCAAAGATTTTCTGTTGTGGAAAATCCACATCCAAATGTGTTGAGATTTTGACGCTGTTTTTGCAGCTGATCTTTAGCCAATTTCAACCTCTCCATTGAAGGGGTAAAATCGTCTGCTGCGGAACTGCTGCAGAATCCACAACAATAGTGCAGATTTTGATTTTCATATTTATTTGTGAAAAATCGGTACCATTTCCACTGTGCATGTACGTTTGCTCAGGGTATTTTCACCTGTAGCAGGAATGGTGTAGATTTTCTACAGTGGAAAATCCTCGCCAAAATCCGCTTTACTTCCGGATCAAAATTTGCACTACTGGTGCGCATGGCTGACACTTGCTTTATTCACTTCTAAGTGACGAAAGAACGTTGAAATAGGCGTCCATCTACCTGTCCCATAGAAGTGAACGGAGTGGTGGTCAAGCATGCGCACCACTGTTCAATTCATTTGGGGTGTGCCCTTTCTTGGATTGTGGGAGACCTGGCTTCTGGGGATGGGAGATAAATGTCTATTACAGTAAAGCTCTTTTTAAAATGGTTTTTCAGGATTCTAAAACTTCCCCAAAAAAGTCATACCTGTTTAGACTGTTGTATTACTGCTACGTTGGCGTACTAGACGCAACGCATGGACTGTTGTGCAGTTTTTAAAAGAAAATAATCCACTTTTTCTAAGCTGGCAGAACTCTTAATGTTCCTTCTTCCTTTTTGTTGTAGGAGCGCCGTGTAGCTGCTAAACAGCTAGAGATGCAGAATAAGCTGTGGGTGAAAGATGAGAAGTTAAAACAGCTCAAAGCAATTGTAACAGACTCTAAAAGTGAGAGACCGGAAAGGCCGTCTAGAGAAAAGGACAGAGAGCCGAAGGTTCCAGTCAGATCCATCTCTCCTTCTCCTGTATCTGTATGTGTAACGTGGAATCTATAAGGTGTTGGGTGGTGATGGCTTTATGGGCACACGTTCTATCTGGGGATGGGTTTGCATGTAGGGGGTTGTCACACTGTCTGTCTGCATTTGGCTCACTGAGGGGACTCCACCTGTTAACCAAAGTACATACATTACTTTCATATTCAGCGCATGTCTTCATTAAAAAAAAGTTGTTGTTTTTTAAATGTTTTAGGGAGGGGGGGGTTCTCCCCTCCCCCCACCCCCCACAGCAGTATGTGATATCATTACAACAGGCAATTCTTTGTACAGGATTTCTTGTTTACAAATTTCTTTAGTCTCATTCGGTAAGATGAAGTATGTCCATGCTCTTGCATACATATAGGAATGTGAATTTTAAAGTCCGATCATAGAACAGCCGTGTTGCTAACCTCTCCCCATTGGGCCATATTACACATGGTCTCTCTAAATTTCTTCTGCATTGCTAGGTATCTTGTTTTGTAGAACGTGCCTAATCATGTCGTATATTGATTTACTTTGTGTTTGATTTCTTTAGTACCCTGGTAACCCTGTTTCTCAGCCTCCCCACAACCCTGATACCCCTGCTCGTTTACAACTGCACAGGCGTTCAAACTCCTGCAGCAGCATATCTGTGGCCAGCTGCGTTTCACAGTGGGAGCAGAAAACTCCGCAGCACTATTCAGAAAGCAAGGTAGCCCCCAACCGCAGAAGACGGTGGGAGCCAGAGTCAGCTAGGAAGAGTAACACAGGGTATCAGGCATCCGTCGTACAGGCTGAGCTACAAGAGGATCAGGCTCTCAGGGTTAGTGAGGTCTTCTGTACATGAAAATGGCCAGCATCAGAAAATAAGACTTACCATGCATTTGCAAAGTTTCCAGACCCTGTTTTTGCTTTCTTTTTAAATTTTGTATTGTGAACTTGTGCAAATTTAACAAAGAAATTCAAGTTTTCCCCATCATTCTGCTCTAAACGCACCACAATGAGAGCTTGTATAGATGGGTGTGTTTGTTTTGGTTTGGTTTGGTTTAAAACAATTATGGGGAAAACTATAAGATTTTATTCTAAAAGGGAAAGAAAGGGCTGAAGACTTCCCAAATGCATTGAATGTAGCAATGCTCTGTGTGATAATTTGCTTTACATAGGCTAGTTATTCTTCAAACAGACTTGCTCATTGGAGCTCTTAATGGCTGCTTCCTGCTTTTATACTGCTTGTCAGTGGCAGCTACCAATTCTGTCTTGATGCTTTAAAGAAATGGATTTCTGAAAAGATTCTGTGCACAGGAATTGATATATGGCCTACCTTTTGTCTAGATGGTCACTATTTTGTAATTATGACAACATTGCATGCTTCTGCAAAAGCTCCAGTTGTGTAGCAGTATCTTTTGGTTTTTCACTTGCCGTCCACAAATCCATTTCATTACAGATTTTTTTTGTTCTTTTATGGCATTGCTGCAGCTTGGACATATTGATGTGTGGTTATCCATCAATATGGTGCAATGCTGTTGTCTTTGAGAACAGCTCAAAGAGTGTTCTATGGGCAGATGGCCTGTTGTCTTTTGGTTAGGAGTTGTATAGCGTTGAGTACTCTCCACCTCAAGTGGTGATTTGGGTCATGAGCGGGTATGCTTGCTGTGGTATCACACATGAGGCTTGAATTTGTGCTTTTCAAGGAAAAAGCTGGATAGATTTTTATTTTTTTTATTTATTTTTTTCTCCCTCCTCCAGTTCTTCATGGAACCTCCATTAATGATATAGTTTTGGTTATTATAACCTTTGATGCAACTAAGTTATTTTTCTTAGAATATAAGAAATATCTGCACTGAATTTTACATACCCCTTCAAGCTCTGTATAATTGTTCTTGCATGTGAAGTACAATTATAGCAGTCGTGGACCTTTTTTATAATAATGCTTGGAAGCCCTTTGTCATCTGTGGGTAAAAGATGCTTCTAAGAATTGTTTCTTTTAATTGTGGAGAAATGCATGTTCAGCAAGGGGGATCTCAAACTGTGTTAACACCCCTCTCCCATGCCTTGCTTTAAATCTAACTAATTTAAATGGTGCATGCTAATGTGTATTAGATTTTATTGCAACAAATGGACAGAACAGCTCAACAGGCCTGAAAAATGGGGATGTGTTAGTAAATATACTTTCAGGTACATACAAATGGATGTAAAAGAATGCCAGTTATAAGGTGAAGAGATGTTTTCACAACCAGTATGCACCTCAGTAAGGAGTATTCCACCACCACTAAGTATTCCTGACCGACCAGTTGTTACGAATTGGAAGTCAGACATATACAATACATTTTATCTAACATGTACGGACGTCTCCTGACTCGATTTTCCTGTGAGTTTTCTCTTTGGGCCCTTTTACATGGAACAGCCTGTTGGGCGCAAATACAGGACAGGTCTTCCCAGCTATAATCATTCCTGTGCTTTTGCACAGGAATGAGCATTGCTCAGATAATGGAGGCAGAATGCGCCATGGATAGTTACCATCCGCCTCCATTCACAGGAAACGGGCAGCTGTTCATAGATGAATGACTGCATGATTACGTGGGCCGATATGTAGCTCAGTCTTCTGCATGCAGAAACTGAATGAGAAGCCAACTAATTCTTGCTTGTCGTTCAGTCGGTGCATGCATTTACGCTGATCGTTCAGATTTTCGCTGGATGCAGAAATCTGATAGATTTACTGGCCTGTGTAACGGGGCCCTTTAACAGTGAGAATAAAATCTGTGCACACAGTTAAGTGTGTTTCTAGAGGAGTTGTGGGAAACGGCCAGCCTAAAGTCAATCATTTTTTACTTGACATGTCCCAAAAATGTTTTTAGATTATTTTTAATGTGCTAAGCAGAGCTCCAAAAGCCATGTATAGTCATAGTGGGGGGAAAAACTATTTGGAGCAAGCCCCACTTGTGCAAAAAAATTTGACTTTTTAAGCTGTACACTGCTCTGTGCCACTTGATCGTAATGGGTAAGGCCAGCTTTGGACATGGAGGTGTTTTAAACGGTTTCCCCATAAATTTTAAAGCGCAAGTACTGTTTTTTGGTTTTTTTTGGCTACCACCGGAGGGACATTGGGAGCTTGCTGCATGCTGCTTTTATTGAGATCTATACATAATTGCATTCAGCTGCCTCCAAAACTCCCTCTGGTGTTAAGCCCCTTTTTTACACCGGACGACTGTCGAGCAAACTATACCCGACACTCGTCCTCGCATTTACTCGCCCCCATGCTGTCGCACAGGAGCAAGTATTCTTGGCTCGCAGTGAGGAGGCTGGAGAAGATTTCACTCCTTGCTCTCCCCAGCCCTCTCCATTCAGTATTGAACGGCTGCTGTTTACACTCGTCGTTCAGATCACCGCTCATCGTTTATTATAGTTGGGTGCGTCTTAGTCTGAAAAAAAATGACACATGCCCATACAGCGCTGTATATCATAGCGGTATCAGGTGAGCATTGCTGACATTGGAACTACCTTTACAGCTACACACAGCGCTATGTATTTGTGTTCTGTTGAGGAGCTGAAGCCTTGCAGTGCAAACTGAGTGAATACATCCTACACTTGTCTGTAAACTGCTGGAGAACTGTATCGTTCTTTCCTATAGAGTTGTCTGCGGGGGTCTATCAGGTCTGTTGACTGCTTCTGTCTTTTGCTCTTTGAATAATTTGGTAAATGATTCTTTGTCTTGATTTGGTCTTGCTTAGAACGTTCCCCCAGTGCACTCCAGACACCGCCGCTCTCACTCGGCGGGGGCAGAGAGATGGGTAGACCATAAGCCATCCGGTAGTGTGGAGACGGAGATGATCATGCAGCCTCATGTCCCCAACTCCATCAAAGTATCTGTCGCCAGCGAAAAGGCGCTGTCAAAGTGTGATAAGTACATGCTGACACACCAGCAGCTGGCCTCTGATGGGGAGATGGAAACTAAAATCATTAAGGTAACCATCTGAAAGGGAGAAGGGGAGCAAAATAAGGGGTGAGTGGGAAACTTTTACTTCGTTGTCTGTACACTAAACAGCTGGGTTTGCAAATTGTACCAAAATATGCCTATTGCTGCCAAAGCGCACTGTGGTACACATGCACTGTCCTGCCTAAATTTTAGGGTGCAAAACGAAGGACCCGTGTAATATATGTACTTCATATGTATGAAATGTTCTCTATTGTCACACTTTGGTGCGCACAAGATGGTGTATCTTGTGTTGTATGTCTTTGTATTTATGGTTGGTTGGTTCAACATTTCAGGGTGATGTCTACCGGACGCGAGGGGGAGGTCAGTCTGTCCAATTTACTGACGTTGAAACACTCCGACAAGAATCCCCTCCAGGCAGCAGCAGGTGGGTTTCAGAATTTTAACATCTCCTCTAAACTTTATAGGCCCTAAATATGTAAATACTACAGACACATCTTGCTGTGAGGTGATGACTTTTTAAAAAATTATTTAATTTAATTCCGGTCTCATAGCCGCAAGCGCAGATCTGCTGAATTGAATCAGCCCCAACAGGTTAACAACACGGATTCTGAGTGGACGGATGTGGAAACCAGAGTATGTATATGACTCTCTAACTTTTTAGTTATAATCTGCAGTATTGATCTTAACAGTGGTACTTCAGTGTGTGATGCTTAATAGCGCTAATGCCTTCCTGTTTACTCATATACATTTTAAAGAGTTATTTCCATTTCTGACTTTTATGGCATATTCATGGGGAATTCAATAAAAGTCTGATAGCTGTGGGACCCATATCTATATCAAAGACTGACCCCTTCTGGCCTAACTGCAGCAGCCAAAGATGAGCAAAAACACAGAAATGGCTGAGGGTGTATTGTGTGTTCTCTGTAATTTCCATAGGAGTTAAGGAAATGGTGTAGCGCAATGAAATGGGGTACTGACATGGTGTAATACAACCTGCTTGGCTCTGATGGGAATAACCCTTTAATGCCAGTAACAACTTCCTCTATTGTAGTGTTCTGTTGCCATGGAAATGAAAGCTGGATCCAACTTTGGACCTGGGTACCAACATCATGCAATTCCTAAGTAAGTAGCCATTCTCTCTCGTTTCCTGCATTTTAACACCCTGTAGTACACAAAAAGATGTCTGAGAAATTGAAGCACATAGTCACTCTCTAGCATTGACCAAATGATTGCTCCAGCAGTCTATACATACCTCTATTGACGATGTGCTGAAGGTTTGTGAGTAATCGATGCATTGCAGTGGCAGGGAGTCTCAGCCGCGTGGGACTCCCAGCAAAGTTTTCACATGTCAAACGTTTTTGAAGATTGCAGTTACTCTTTAAGTACAGGGACTTCTGTCTGTTAGTCTCTCATATTGCAGGTGAAAGTTGCACATGGCTTTTGTTTCTCATCATTTCTCTCATTTCCAGGCGCAGAAAACCATGAGTGCCTGGTAAAGGTTAATGGACACTATTCAGCTCCAAGACACCCGGGTGGTCAGGCCTCTGACTGTACATAAATGATACAGGAAATATCTTATCACAAGCTGATCTGTGAACAACTTGAAGCTGTTATCCTGTCTGCCCACCCTGAACTTACTACCTGGCAAACGGTCTTGTGTTTGTATTTTTTTTTGTGGGGTTTTTTTTTTATTTTTATTTTTTTGTGTGGGTTTTTTTTTCTTTTTTTAAATCCCGTTTTGCTTCATGGGTTTTATGCAACCTTTCGTGAGCTGTAATCGAAGCGTCTATAGCTTTGGCATTTTTGACCTAGACTGTATACACATTTCTTAACTGGTCATGAAAGGGATTTTATTATCTTTATATATTTTTCTATGTACTCTTATTTAGAAGAAATGCTACTGTCTAAGTAGCGAACATGCACTTTACCAAAGCTGTTCATTCAGAAACACTGTCTATTTAATATGTTCCATGTATTGTACAGGATTACTAACGTCAGTGGGAGCTAGAAACCAGTGTGTATTCATTGTACAGGCTGGTAATAGGGATTTAATAAACGTTCAGTGATTTTCATAAAAACCTTTCTGGCTCAGAATCTTCCTGCGCTGCTCAGACCCGTTAGACACGCACACAAATATTTGTCATTTCTTCAAAGCTTCCAGCTCCACGTTTGGAGAAACTGGGAATATTCTGTATGTGTTCTGAAGCAACACCATATCATCTGTTAATGGTTAGAGAGCGTTCACACAGCGCTTTTCACTATGCTGTGGGATTCCGCCCGGTGGTTCCATCGCAGTTTCAAAAACGGCATTGTGATAGGCAATTAACACAACTATTTACTGTCATAAGGGCTCTCACACAAGGGTTTACCAGCAAGGGGAGAACCCAGCAGTACACAATACACTGTCCTGCTGCATTCTGACAAATCCCCATACAGTATCTTGGCGTGTATACATGCATGCGTTCTTGCACGCTGTGTATGCGGTATTGTTGAAAGTAATGTAAAGTTTGTTACCACGTAATCCGCACGCAAAACCTGCATACGTATTATGCATTAAATGCTTGTGTAAGGGAGCCTTTAGTCAAACAGACTACTTTAGTGTTTTGACAGGGTTTCTGTTATATTTGGAGAATAGACTTCAAATATCATTGAAACGGAAGCCCTGTCAAACTGACACCATAGTGTCCTTTTCACTAATGGTGAATGGTTCTGTCACAATGCTGTGATGTAACAGCCAGACAGAAACCCACAGCATAGTAGGAATACGTCCTTACACTACAGGAATCTGGCAAGATTCAGTCTGCAGGAAATACATTTTCCAATGTATTGCAGACAATTCAAGTTAGCTGTATGTAATTATATCACAAAACCAGTAGAGGGAGCTATAACCGGAGCAATGAATGCCTGGAACCGCAAGCTTTGTTTATAAGCATGCAAGAACATGTAGAATTCTTAAGAGGGCTTTATATGTGTTTTCTATGTGTTTTTAAATGCATTTTGGTGGATCTACTTTTCAAAAGACTTAAAGGGGTTGTCCCGCGGCAGCAAGTGGGTCTATACACTTCTGTATGGCCATATTAATGCACTTTGTAATGTACATTGTGCATTAATTATGAGCCATACAGAAGTTATAAAAAGTTTTTTACTTACCTGCTCCGTTGCTGGCGTCCTCGTTCCCATGGAGCCGACTAATTTTCGCCCTCCGATGGCCAAATTAGCCGCACTTGCGCAGTCCTGGTCTTCTGCTCTCTTCAATGGAGCCGCTCGTGCAGAATGCCGGCTCCGTGTAGCTCCGCCCCGTCACGTGCCGATTCCAGCCAATCAGGAGGCTGGAATCGGCAATGGACTGCACAGAAGAGCTGCGGTCCACGGAGGGAGCAGACCCCGGCGGCCATCTTCAGCAGGTTAGTATGAAGACGCCGGACCGCCGGGATTCAGGTAAGCGCTGAGCGGTTTGTTTTTTTAACCCCTGCATCGGGGTTGTCTCGCGCCGAACGGGGGGGGAGGGGGGGGGTTAAACAAAAAACAAAAAAAAAAAACGTTTCGGCGCGGGACAACCCCTTTAAGGCTATTGAAACACATGTGAGACAAACTTGCTTCAGAAAACCTGCCTTATAAACCACACCATTTGGTGTGGACTTTACCCCCTAATTTCAAGAGGTTAAATCTGCACTGAAAATCCACTGCTATAAATGACGTGTTGCGGATCCAAAATCCGCTCCGCTGGTCGATTTCCACAGTGGATTTTTTTTTTTTTTAAGTTTTAATTTTTTCTGCAGCTGCTGGGCGAGTTTTTGTTTGTTTTTTTTTTTTTTTTAAATCTCATCCACGTCACTGCTATTGTAAATGCCATGGATTTTTCTGTTCAGAGGGTCTGTTCTATAAGCAGCATAAAGTATGCTATGGTTCTTGTAAGACATGGAACGAGGAGTCCAGGCTTCTAATTTTTAGGCTTGCCTGGACTCCCTGTTCCCATGCTGTCACCAGTGGAAGTTGGAGCTCAGTCTGACTCTTTTCTACAGGCTGCATGCGTTCATTCCCATAAGGCCTCCTTTACACGGGCGACACGACATCCCTGCGAGAAAATCGCAGCGACTTCATCGCTGCAACGTGCGATATCGCTGCGATTTTTCTCGCAGCAATACTGCGATTTTGGAGCGCTACAAAGTTGCATGTGACTCTACAAAATTGTACGATTTCGTAGCATCACGTGCAAGGATTTTTGTGTGTGTTTATTTTTTTGTTTGTTTGTTTGTTTTTTTTATCTGTAACTAAAGGAGAAAAAAAGTATACATCACCTCTTCCACACTCTCTGGGGCTGACTGTGTGTGTGTGTCAGTGTCAGTTAGGGCTTAGATTATAGCTTTGACAGTAGCATTTTGCATCGCATGCAAACCGCGCTTTTGTGCAATGCAACAAAGGAAGGCTCCATAGGGAAACATGGGCTACAAAACCTCACGTGTCGTGGGAATATCGCCGGACCTGCGAGGTTTGTGTGTCATTTTGTAGCATGCTACAAAACCTCTCGTGTGAAGGAACCCATAGGAAACCATGGGCTTCACACACATGTGATTTGTAGCAACGGTACAAAATCATGCGACTGTCACCCGTGTGAAGGAGGCTTAAAGGTGTGACCTAGTATGTTGGGCTGAAGGGAGACAATGTTCATCTAGTTCAGCCTGACTGGTTTCCATGAAAAATGTTATTCACAAGGTATTACTGTTCTCACACAAGGATGTTCCCCCATGACTAGAATGGAGGGATTAAAGACCAGCCTTGATTATGGACCCATGACCTAGGTTCTTGGCATTTTTCCAGTTCTACACTCCCCCAACAACTTCTGTCATTTACATCTGTGGCAGAATTCTTTTCCACTAACAAACCCAGCAGGACATTATGAACCTATGCTTTACTGGGGAGCGCTGAGACAATCCGCTCCATGATATCACATGAATTGTAACATAATTGCTGGATGACTACAGCACAACCTCATTGGTTTCCTGTGGAAGCTGCTGCAAATCAGAACATGGAACCTAAAACAAAATGCGATCTATTTTATGTGAAGGTCCCCTCTCTCACGCTGATGGTGTCTCACAATTTTGTTACAACTTGTTGGTGGAGCCAATGAAAACTCAAGCGCTCTCAAACATCCCTTCAAGCTTGGGTAGCCAGACTTTGTCAGCTACATGGGTATATATTAGAGATGAGCGAGCATACTCTCTAAGGGCAATTACTCGAGCGAGCATTGTCCTTAGTGAGTACCTGCCCGCTCGGAAGAAAAGCTTCTGCTGCCAGTGGAGAGGGGGGGGGGGGGGGGGGGGGACGGAGGGGAGATCACTCGCACCCCCCCCCCCCTTCCTGCTCACTCCTGCAACTCGCGGCTCCCCTGCGCCGGCAGCCGAATCTTTTCTTCCGAGTGGGCAGATACTCGCTAAGGGCAATGCTTGCTCGAGTAATTGTCCTTAGCGAGTATGCTTGCTAATCTCTACTATATATTGTTCATCACTTGTATGTAGATGTAAATTTTCTTTTTGCACAGCGATACCCTAAGACATGAAATAGAAAACAAATGCTCACTAGAATATAAATGTTTGATCACACCCGCTGCCATTTCCTGACATGAATGTTTAAATCGTTTTAAAGAAAAGAGAAAAACGTTTAATGGGGTGTACAAACGTAATAATGATTGATATGATCATGTACCTGAGACGCCAACAATTTTTTTGTAAGGCTCTCAAGAATCTCGTGGCCATTTGAGGAAACTTGCCTCATCCCCCCCCCCCCCCCCCCCCCAACCCAGATTAGCAGCACTAGATATCCGTTAAAGGATCGTCTTATATACATTTTATACCCTAAACGATCCCCACAGTAGGAACGGCTGGCACATAACATCTGATAAGTAATGCAGTACTACCTGATGGGCTCTCAGACCATGTGCTGACCTCTCCTCCTCTGCACAGCAGAAGGCAACATCTGGCAGTCATGGGTAAATGTGGTGACTTAAAAAAAACTTGACCGGGGGCAGATTGTTGGCGCCAGTGTTTCTGGAAGTGACGCACTTGTTGGCTGTTCCTGAACAATGGTATGAAGCGTATACTGAGACTGGTTAAAGCATGGACAGACATCCAGTAGAAGATTACACGTCAGCAGGCCATGTGTGGTTTATTCTAGAGGCAAGCATTGGATGATAATTTGGCAATTATGTGCCACAGTGAACCAACTGACACAGCAGGAAGGACAGATTTCCACAATGACCATAAGGCGTACCTTGTGGCAACTGGTGTTCAGTAGCTAAAGACTGACTAGGATGACCCGCCAACACCACCTTGTATGGGCCCAGCAAAGAGGTCAATGGACCTTGGACATATGGTAGAATATTGTCTGGAGCGGTGAGTTCTGTTTCCTGCTGAACCATACCGATGGCCGGGTCTGCATATGCCATAAACAGAATGAAGCTATATCCCGTTGGTTCACTGTTGGGGTTCAACAGGCCAATGGTGGCGGTGCCATGGTCTGGGAAGTGTTCTGGCATGGACTAGGACCATTGATCATACCACACCACAATCCTTGAATGGTGAACACTACAAGGACTGGTTAGCTCACCATCTGTACACATAACTTCAGGAAGTCTTCCCCCAACTACACTGCCATCTATCAACAGGAGAACCCTCCATGTCATTGAGCTCAGATCACTAGGGAGTGGTTGGAGGAACACTGCCTTGCCCCACAACTCACTGGACTGTAACCCCCATTGAACATGTTTGGGTTATCCTGGAAAGGGCTGGGACTTCTGCTCCCACTCAGCATAGTCACTGATTTAATTTTATATAAATAATTTACAAGAAAATGGGCACAAACACAAAAACCTTTTTAAAAAAAATTCTAAATGACAAAAATCTTACGTGATGCATCATTTTTAAAGGTAAATTTGGGTTCTACACCCAATAATCCATCAGAATTGATATATCGCACACCAGATGTGAAAATGCTGTTGAGTAGTGTTAGAGGTAGTTCTGAGCGGTGACCTACCGCCAATCTGATATTGATCTATTCTCAAGGCGGGCCATCAATATGTTAGTCCTGGATGACCCCTTTAAACATTTTCAATGGCTTCTAAGCACAGCTGATAGTTAAGAATACAGCCTGCATTAGTAGATGCCCACAATAAATCTGTCACCTCTAGCTGAATGGCGTTTCTAACGAGCACGAGGTGGAGACACGGCCCTATCCAGATCTACAGAACAGAGTTTTCAGCCGCAGAAACTTCTGCAGCAAATTTGCATAGTGTGAGCGTATCCTGATGTCTCAGAGCCGCAACTTGGGATCAGTAGGAGGTAAGCAAAGTATTAACAGAGGTACTACGCTAGTATTCTGATCTGAATCTAGGTGGTATTCTTCCATAAGAAATACATTTTCTAGGTTTTTTTTTGCTCCAGACAAGTTTGTTGTAGCACGGATATTCTCAGCCAGAGCCACGTTGCTGCTGCTCCATGGGTGGCCGGATCAGCAGTAGCGAGGGAGATGCTGAGGTTAAAAATGGTTTATGATCAAAGGAGGGTATTCTGAGCTGAACTCAACACTAGGAGCTTGAAATACATCACTGTCACAGACAGGTCCAAATTCATGACCAGCCCCCCTGCTAATGTCTACTGGTATGATAATAGCCCCCTGGCTCCTCGCAGCCTCGTCTTCCTTGGTCCTGGACTGGCTGTGCAGACCTACCTAGGCTGTATTTATAAGGATGACTGCCGATGATATCCCGAGACAATCAGACTTCTATCGCACACATTTACCTTCAATTTTACGTGCGATTTGTAAGCGTGTGTGATGCATTTTTCATTAAAAATCCATTATATGCATCAAATTTACTTGTGTTTATCATCTACATGAGAAAAATAGCAAATTGTTCCAATAAGCGCCCAAAAATAGAACATGATGCGATTTTTGTTCTTTCACTATCGGCGCGCGTGAAAAATGACTCATGTAAATGAAACCATTGAAAATGTGTTCTAGTCATCTGTGAGTTCTGTCCGTCTCGCGACGCGCAGAATCGGTGCATGGAGATCGCCTGTGTAAATACAGCCTTAGGGCTCCTTCATGCAACCGTATTTGTGCATGTAAAATATACGCACGCAGAGAGCAGCACCCATGTATGTCAATGGGTTAGTTCTCATTAACGTGTATCATGCGCATTTTGCACATGTGGGAAAAATGGGACCTGCTCTGTCTTTCTGCGTATTGCGCAGCATAGAAGTCTATAGGAGGTGCGCAAATGCACAATACGCTGCACAAGTCTGTGAAAAACAGAAAACATCTGGAACTCATTAGGCTGAATAGTCTTTAAATTAGGGCGGAGGGGTTGGGGGGTGTTGTGCAAGCATGGGAACTGGCCCTGCGTATGCAAAAAGTACAGTACTATGCGCCAATATGTGCACAAATCTACCTCATCCAACAAATACATTGCACTGAAGCATGCGTAATTGCGCATGGTCATCTGAAGGAGCCCTTATACTGAGGTTCTACACTATGAAGCGTTTGCAGACCTAATGGTCAGCACTAGTAACTGGGATCCCGCTTCTCCTCTCCTGTTTTTGTCGCCTTGGTGGGAACATTAATTATTATTTTGCTGCATGCAGTACTGCAAGGGTAGAGGATGACCTCTGGTGGCCATGCAGGGAAATGCTGTTACTTCTGTATACTTGGGAAAGAGTGGCAGCTTGCTAATCACAGGGCAGTATCAGTCTTGTGCCCACATGTGGCCGTAGATAATCTGTGGCGTTGACCCTGTAAGAACAAGAACCATTTGCACCATTGTTCTGTTAATAAAAGCTTTTTTCATTATGTTGATTCTAGTCTCCCATATGCTGAGGAGAACTTCGTCCACAATGTTAAAGCCATGTGACAGGTTTATCAACGACAGAACCAATAGTGTAGCCATGCTGCGGGGCAGTGCCAGCCCCAGATCTTGTGAGTCTCCCGAGTCCTGGACTCCAGCTGGACCAGGCCCATGATAACCCTAAGAGCCCTTATACAGTAGTGCTTGTGTCTATAAACCACTCAACCATAAGCAACATTGAGTAGCTCCTCTTTAAGACGGACAGAAGCTAGTGGAGGACAACTCCTGTATGCACTTTGTATGTTCTTGCTGTGGTTGAATGCTTTTCCTCCCGCAATCCAAAATCTTATTGAGCGGTTGAGCAAGGTAAATTAGATCACCAATCATTAGCGCTCACAATTACTGTACAGAGCAGCAGTATATGTTGGTGCTATACTATCAGGAACCACCTTATCACCTAATAATTGAGAAACTCTAGTAAATTGATCTTCACTGGTGTCAGTTAGGGTATGGCACAGCGATGTGGTAAATACAGGCATCCGATACCCACCCACTCATGGTGGCCACTGGCCCTTATAAACATTGTATATACGGAGCCATCATTGATAAATGAGCTCTTGTGCATGCTCACCTTGCTGTTGAAATTCACATCATATGTATAATCCATACAATAGGTCTCATTTATCAAAACTGTCTAAGGTGCCCATGTGGGGGTCTACTGTAACCACAAGTGGATCACCACTAATTGCTGAGTGGCATCTGGACTTGCAGGGGTTCTCTGGTTACATACACATTTCAAAATTAATCCAGCGCTGCAGCCCTGTGAGTCTCCAGATGTGACCACCCCCTGCCAACCAGATGCCGCTGTGTCACACCAGGTCACCTGGTATCAGCATTCACATCTTGTGCACCATGATGCCAAGCGTTCGGAACAATCAAAATGAAATATAGGGTCCAGGCAGCATAAGATGAAATAAAACTCAATTCAGTATTCCTCCATAGACAAAACCAGCGACGTTTCGCTCTGACAAAAAATAGGTCTTTATCAAGATGATTATTTTGGTCTTTATCCGGACCATACTCGGGCTGTGCAATTTTTCTCCTTGCCTTGAAAGACGTTTGCAAGACACCAATAGACTTTGATGGTCTCTAGTTGCTGCTGTGCATACAATTCTCCCCAAAGGGTTCGGAACAATGACGCTACAGACTCTGATTGGCAGATGGTGGTCACCTGACTTCCACTGTCAACAAATGTCAGGAGAATCGTGGGTCTACAGCACTGGATCGCAGGCACTGACGATGGGCAAGTACTAGAGATGAGCGAGCGGACTCCCTAAGGCAAATTACTCGAGCGAATATTGCCATTTTCAAGTACATGCCCGCTCGTGCCAAAGGATTCAGGGGCCGGTTGGGGTGAGCGGTGAATTGCGGGAGTGAGCATGGGGGAGCAGGGGCGAGAGAGATCTTCACCCCGTTCCTCCCCGCCACCTCCCGAATCTTTTGGTACAAGCGGGCATGTACTCGAAAATGGCAATACTGGCTCGAGTAATTTGCCTTAGCGAGTACGCTCGCTCATCTCTAGTAAGTACCCCTTTCTTTATTGTTTTAACTAATTTGGACTTAATTTTAAAACATCAGTATGTAACCGGACAACCCTTTAATTAGCAAGTCCAGAGTTCTGCTGGTAATTAGCGGTGACCCACATGTGGTTAGAACAAATAAACCAGAGCATCTTTAGGCACCATAACAGAAAAACTGCGCTTGTTACTTATAAGAACCAATCAGAGCTCGAGTTTTAGTTCTGAACTTGCCTTGGAAGAATTGAGGCTCAATGCTGATTGGCTACATCCAGTGCCATACCCAAAGCTTCCTATGGTCAATGGTGCCTTTTCAGTATTTATTTAATAGCTTAAAACATCCAGATCCTGTATCTTGTCAGCATTAAAAAGCCTAAGGCCGGGTTCACATGGGCGTATTTGTGCACGAAAATATTTGCACAAGGAAAGACTAGAAGCAATGGGATGAAACTGAAAGGGAGGAGACACAGATTAGATATTAGAAAAAACTTTCCTGACAGTGAGGGTGATCAATGAGTGGAACAGGTTGCCACGGGAGGTGGTGAGTTCTCCTTCAATAGAAGTGTCCAAACAAAGGCTGGACAGACATCTGTGTGGGATGATTTAGAAAATCCTGCACTGAGCAGGGCTTGGACCTGATGACCCTGGAGGTCCCTTCCAACTCCAGCATTCTATGATTCTATGAATACACAGGGAGTAGAACCCATTAATTTTAATGGGTTTGTGCACACGCACTCATACACATTCCGTTTGCACAAAAAGCCATGCAGCATCTTCTACTTTCTTGCGGAACATTTGGAACTCTTGAAAGTGATTGGCTATTTTTACTGTGCAAAAAAGTGCAGTAAATAAAAAATGCAGTTGTGCGTACAAAAACGTGGCGCAAATGCTCGTACGCGCGTGTAAACCTGAACTAAGGCTTCCTAAGGTTTGCAATTTGCGCTTGTCTACTGGTTCTCTATATACAGTGATTTAGACTGCATTATGGGACGGATCGTTGCTGATACGATCGTTCATCCCAATAGAACTGTCACTGGTCCGTTGCCATCTCCCTATTTTCACCGACAAATGTCCGGCCGATCAGCGAGCATTTATATACTCACACAAACTAGTTGATTGTTGGCTGAAGGTTCGCCCTTTTACATGGCCTGATGATTGGGCACAAGAATATTTGGGGGAACATTCTTGCCTGATTATAGGGCTATGCAAAAGGCCCAGAAGGGCTCGCTCAGACAGCTGTCTTTTTGGGCCATGTGCTGTCCGTGTATTCCACAGCCCCATACTACACCAGCTACCAGCCTATGTGACTATTTTTATGGCTGATTTTTAATACAGTCCCCCCAAAAATTGTTGCATGTCCTATTCTCACCTGTTTTCACTCACAAGAAAGGACATACAGCAGTGGTGCTCTCTGACCAACAGTGAGCGCAGGACGGTTCCCGTGTGCTCTCCAAGGCTCTTTGCACCTGATTTTTATGGGTGCACCTTGGCCATGTGTAAACAGCCAGAGTCTAGTAAACAGATATATCTCTTTACAATGAAGGTCAAAGGCAGACGTGTGCAGCAAATGCTCCGTATACTCCGTGTTTATGCCTTCCAGTAGACGTACATGCCCACAAGGTCTAGTGTACCCCTAACAGAAGGCTCCGACACGTTGCATCACTCACAAGGACTGCACTTTCTTATACAGCTGAACATAAGAGCCTGGTAGGGGCTATAAGGACAGTGTCTTGGCCTCGGAAGGGTGAATAGGGGTCTGTGGCTGCAATTTACATACATGTTGGGAGCTTATCCCATAGTGGGTAGATGCAATATGCACCAAGCTTAGCGCTGGCTGGGCAGCAGTAATACGAACACACTTTAATTAGATGTTAAGAATAGTGTTCCCAACTCCAGTCCTCGGGGACCCCAACAGGTCATGTTTTCAGGATTTCCTTAGTGTTGCACAGGTGATGTAATTATTGTCGGTGCCTCAGACATTGTCACAGGTGTTCTTACTATAGGAGATCCTGAAAACATGACCTGTTGGGGTCCCTGAGGACTGGAGTTGGGAAATGCTGGTTTTGACAAATGTGATGTGACCGGTCTGTGGGAATAGCTCCTCAACACCACAGGATGTAAGTATGTCCTTGATGCAGAAGTGAGCCCACGCCATCCTGTGGTGGGAGCCGGCTGTGACGGACAGTTGTCCTTCTGCTGCAACAGCGATCTGCGTGGTTAACCTCTTACATGCTGCAATCAACGTAGATTGGGGCATGTAAAGTGTTCACAGAGGCAGCATGCTCCCTCTGTGACCTCATCGGCCCTCCGCTATGTAATCGCAAAGGGACAATGGTTTGCAATGGCAACTGGATGCCATGTGTTTTGTACTGCAATGCATTATTGCTTACAATAGCGAAATACTGCACTGCATTATCAGTGAACATAGCTTTTCTGGTTCAAGTCCCCCTACAGGGCATACAATTTATTTATTTAGATTTTTTTAACATAAAAACCCATTTGTTGCACAGTTTCCCATTTTTGTATTTAAAAAAAAGAAAAGAAAAAAACACGGATAATTTGGTATCATATCCAACAACCTGTACAATAAATATAACACCCTATTTATCCTGCACAACTAAAAAATTGTAAAAATAAAACCTGAACCAAAATGCTTATTTTGCTCATTCCACCCCCCAAAAATGCAATAAAAGGGATCAGAAAAGCCATATGTACCTCAGTATGGTACCAATAAAAAATTACAGCCTGTCCTGCAAAAAAAAGGCTACCCCCCCCCCCCCCCCCAGAGCTCAGTCAATGGAAAAATAAAAAAGTTATTGGACTGAATGCAGCGATAAAAAAAAAAGTTTTTCTTGTGCAAGAGTGGGGAAAAAAATCTAAAAATATATAAATTTGGCATTGTTGTAATCGTAGCAGCCCGTAGAAAATAATTATCATGTAATTAAGGCCACTCTCACACGTACCGATTTTTACTGCAATTAGCGTGGCGTCCTGAGTACTGCGCTAGCCGTGGTAGAACGCTCCCATTGGTTTAAATGGGGGGGGGGGGGGGTCGCAGATCTGAGCTCGAAGGCGATTTTCCAGTGCTTTCTGTTCTATTATTGCGCTTTTTAACGCACCTCATCACCCATCAGAATGATGTGGTGCATTAAAAAGTGCTGTCAGACGCTGTGACATGCGTTCACAAATGCAGCTCAAAATCATGGTAAAAATGCTGCAATTTCCAGCGGCGTTTTCTGAATGCATGTGTGAGAGTGGCCTTATATTGCATGATTAACACTATAGAAGATCAAAAAAAAATTGAACGAAATTAATCCATTCTTTTTTTTTTTTTTTTTTTTTTTTTTTTGAGAGGGCAGGAAGTAAAAAAAAACACACACACAAAGTTTTGCAACACATTATATGTATCCAAAAAATGGTATCAATAAAAACTACAACTCGTCATGCGCAAAGCAAGCCCCCGTACGACCATGTTAACCGAAAAGTAAATAAAAGTCACGGATTTTGAAAATTGTAGATGAAAATCCCCTAAAAATTGTTAACCTCCTACGGCTAAAACAAGCCATGTCCTTAAGGGGTTAAAGAGACGACAAGACACATAGCCTATAGAGGCATAACCTGAAGCTCCTGGACCCTAAATGCACAATCTAGACCGCCCCCCCCCCCCCCCCTTCCTTCCTTTGATCCATTTCAGTTTTGTTTGCGTATCTGGCAGAAAAGTCTAGATGCCCTCTTGGATCGCAGGCGCTGGGTGTGACTTCTGCCTCGGCACCCCCAAATAACCTGGCGCATTACCACCTCCAATTAAATCCTACACGCTACTTTTTCGAGAGATGAACTCATTCTTTGAACTGAGCTTTTGACAATTTAACAGGCTAATTGATGTCATATTTAGCATGGGAAAACAGAAGTCAGACCGGGAGAGAAATATCCATATAATTGGTAGCTTAGGACACAGGCCTTATACAAGTTAGATGCTCCCAGCCTTGTCAATGGCAGGTCAAACCCTCTGAATATTGACAAGATTAGTGCCTAGGGCAGCCGTCTGTGCCCTCACATGTGCCCGCTGCTATGCTCGGAGGTAATGCAGACAGCTAGATGAGCTGAGGGCAGCTAATTACTGCTACTGGATAGACGAAGAATCAGGGGTCAGATGCTGCTCATTCCACCGTCGGCTCAGCGCTAGAATGGGTCTTAGCTAATTATGGTGCAAGGCTCCAGTCTGGACCTGAGCTTCTCTACTTAGCCCAGTTATTTCCACTGGCAGCTCCTGGCACAGACACACATACTGCCAGCACTTTTCACTAACAGCATGACATCTTTCCATTCTCAGGTTTCAATCAGTGCTATATAGTCCAGAGAGGAGAGTTAATAAAAGCCGTGCTGCAACGGGCCAGAGAATGCCAGTACAGGAGCACTTATTTTATGCCAGGACTGTACAGAACAGTAGCTGTGAGCACCCAGAAATAGTCTTTATTGGAAGTATAAAATAAGACAACATTCTGCAGATGCAACACACATGACCGCAGCTTGTCCTAGAAGCTCAGCACCCAAGCAGCGGACTGCAGACTATGTACTTGCTCAGTTTTAGGGCTCCTTCGCACAAGAGTATGCGCAAAAATGCTTGCCACAGCTCAACTTATTTGTGCATGAAGGAGGTTGGGTGAGGTACATTTGCACGCGTGTCTGCGCACACAGGGCCAGTTCACACACGTGAGTGACGCACCCTTTCCATAGAACAAAAGGTTAATTACCCTAAGTCCAGACATGTTCTTTTTACCATGTTTTGCGCAGTGTTTCAGGCTTTTACTTGCGTATTTGCGCACCTCCCATAGCCTTATAGGGGGCCTTGGCTGCGGAAAATGCTGGAAAATAGTGCAGGTCCTACTTTTTTTTCGCACGCATGAAGTGCGCTCATTACTATTAGATCTAAAACATTGAAATCAATAGGTTCTATACTCTGTTTTGCGCACACAAACACGGTCGAGTGAAGGAGCTCTTAGGCACGTTAAGCTACACGAAATCCAAGAAACGCTTTATTTGGGTTTAAATCACATTTCTTCTTGATTACAGGAAACCTGAACTAAACCAACAGGCGTTTATACATATACATATATATATGTATGTATGTATGTATGTAAAGGGGGCCCAAGTCATGACCTAAGCATATGTGTATTGCCACAAGCATGAGTGTAGAGTTTTTGCAGAATGATTGATGCTTTTTAGCGCTCAGTGTATTTTACTGTACTTTTTGCACCAATGTAGATGCACAGATTTAAATAGATAAGTAATGGGTTTTCCTGCACAGTTATGCTTCACGCATCTCCTTGTGTATTGCACATCCCCATTGACTTCTATTGGGACCTTTGGTGCGCAAATATTGCAGAAAACTAGAGCATGCTCGATTTTGACCGACCAAAATGCACACAAAATACAAAAATGTGAATGAACCCATTGAACAAGGAGTTCTATTCTCTGTGTATAGCGTGCGCAATATGACAGTGTCTATAGCAAAGGGTTTCCCAACTACAGTCCTTAAGACCATGACCACTTATCAAACCGTGCACCTTCACTGGGACTCCTGGCAGTGGCAGGTGCACCACTTTCAACTGTGTTTGCAACGTCTGAACGGGAGCACCATTGAAAATCTGGAGATAAGATGGGGGAGTCACGAAAGGTAGTCTGCAAACTGTTTTATACTTTTATAAGCCCAGCCTGCCGCTGTACTGCCTACATAATGACCGGGTCCTGTAAGCAATGTGCTGGTGGTGAGCATCCACAGACAAGCGCCCCTGTACTCTCCTCTCCTGCATCAGAACAAGCAAGAAGGGTACAACAGCCCAGACTGTGGCTGCACACCGCCAGAACGTCACCTGCACCGTGATGTATACAAGACCAGCTCATTAGACAAGGAGTGGCAGATGGGGCTTTAAACAGTATAGTCAGGATATAACACGGGCTTTTATTATTGTGGGGGTTGCAGAGGTTCTATTACTGTTGTGTGAAAAAGGGGCATTTTGCAGTAGGCACAGTGAAGGAATGGATGGATTATGGTGAGAGGACTGGACTTAATGCTCCTGAGTGTCCCCTACAGAGTAATAAGGGTAGTGGCAGAATGAGGAGAGTACACTTGAAGAAGTCTTCATTGTGGTCTGGGTCAGATAAAGAATGGGGCTGGTTTGAAGCATTGTCATGAAAAGCCGGCTTACAGTGGGGCAGTTTGCACTACAGGATGACCAAGAAAAAGGTCAAACCACTGCATCCAGAGACAGAGCATCAGGGTCAGGTCATTTAAGGAGCACACAGCAATAGGTGAGCATTGCAGTGTTAGAACCCATTGTTTTCAATGGGTTCATTCACGTGTATTTTCGTGCACCCATATCGTTCATGCAAAACATACACCGCATGTTGTATTTTTGTGTGTATTGCGCACAAACCTAGCACATAATAAGCTAATTTAACTCAAAGGGAATATGCTTGTGTTTTTTTGCACACAACATGCGCACACAATCCAGTAAAACATGCACAGGCATGTGCAAAACCACAACACCCATCGAGCAAGTACTCAGCGTAAATGAGCTTACGCCTGTGTGAAGCCGGCCCAAGAGGGTAGGTGATAAATCATTGATTGGTGCGACCTCCAGGGATTGCAAAAATGGTGCACTCAGAGTTGACTGGGTGAATGGAAGGGTGGATTGCGTGAACGAGGACGGCTCCATTCACAGTCTTCGGAAATAGCCAAGCACGGTGGTCAGCCATCTCCATCAGCCCCATAGAAGCTACCACAGCGGTGGTCATGCATGCACACGATTGCTCCAGCGGGTGCACACTTTTCATGATCTATGGGGGTTCCAAAGGTCAGCAATCATTTATCACCCATCTTATAGGTAAGTGTTGATTTGGTGAGATAGCCTGTGTAAATGAATGACGAACTGGTACAGAAGGAACTAGGACCCCACCCACTAAGGCTGACAAGATAGAAGAAAACTGTAGAATTCTGATGTTGTGGCAACAGTTCAGGGAAGACCTTTCGCTCTCCCAACACGACTGTACTCCTGTGCACAAAGCGGGATCCAAAAAGACTTGTATTTATGAATTTGAATGGCTGCCTAGAGCCCAGAACTCAACCCTATCGCACTTCAGAATGAAATGGGAAGCAGATTGTGAGTCTTCCCACATCGGTGTCTGAGCTTTACACCCAGACAAAAGATTTTTGAGTGTGCCTGATCTTGTGGAAAGCCTTCTCAGACAGAATAGGCAATGGACATCAGCATTCCAGGTTGGCAGCAATTATTGCCAGGCTAGTACCTACACCCAAAGTAGCAACAATGAAATGTTGCTGCTATGTTTCTGCCAACTTGGAATGCTGATGTCCACTGCCTATTTGTCTGAGTTATTTACTGGATGGATTGGGGCCACTATCTTGGATGCACCATTGCATCCAGTTTATTCACTTGGAGGACTCAGAATCTACAAGGATTAGAAAAAGCAAAGAGCGTTGGGACCCATTTTGCAGCCGCTTAGCTGCAAAATGGGGCCCAACTTCCTATTCCGAAACCATGGGTATTAATAGGAAGTCAAACAAGCTCATATCCAGTAGGTGGGAGTCAGGTGTTCACATACTTTTGGCCATAGTTTTAGCAAGAACAGTTCAGAAAGTAGACATTTTATTAATGTTCAGTGTATTTGAAGTATAGTCTATAAAAATATTGGAACTTGTGAAATAAAGCAGAGGGAGCTCACCACATGCTGCTTTGACCCACGATCCAGCCATGAAATGTCAGGAGTACATGAAACAGCTGTCAGTGATCATCCCAATCAATAGTAGTAAAGCAGGAACATCCAAAAATCAATGAAATTCTTCCTTTATTGCAGCCTATTAAAACCGGTACAGAATAGCATCCATATTACAGCAACACCCCCCCTACGCGTTTTGGGACATAGCGGCCTTTGTTTGCAGCATTGTGTACAATTTTGTACCAGTTTTAATAGGATGCAATAAAGGACGTTATTGATTTAAGGATGTGCCGGACTTTTCTGGTTTACTACTATTGGAACTTGTGTTCTGTCTGAGCTGTAAGCATGTACAGAAGGTTGTGTCTACCAGCTTACGCCAAGAACTTCTGACACAATGATCACAATATAACAAAAATAGGATAAATTTTGGAATTGGTGAAGAGGTCTAAAAAGGTACTTTTACGATCATCGTTCGTCTTTTTTTAAGCACTAATTGTAAAGGAGGCGGAGTGCGCTGGAGATCTCATCCGGCCGGCCAACTCCATTCAGAGCAAACAGGGCGTCGTTGATAGATAAAAGACTGCCTATTTAAAACAGACCGACAGTCGCTTGGTTTTTAGGCAAGTGATTTTTAGAAAAGACACAAGGGTTGCTGGATAATGATTTCACAGACCTGTTTTTCTAAACAGCTCAATTTTTGCTCTGATTTAATATTAATGAGGGTGGATCCATCAGGTGACCAAGTTCTTTTGTACATGTTGTTCATGTTACAAGTATATACTATGAGTAAGGCATATCACAGCCGAAACGCGTAGCTCCTTTACATTTTAGAACGCTATAACATGTATTCATGTTTTGATTCTGGATTGAATAGAAATTACTTGTTTTTAAGTGCTGGAACAAAACTATTTTTTGAAGAACCTGGGATCCAGCCCAGTGGCTCTTCCTTGCACACTCTACTGGCTCTGCTCACACAGGAGAATGTGGGAATTTACTGGCATGATCTAGATGTGCTGAGCTGTCTTGCCATTTTTGAACGCTCATTTCGAGCCAAACGTAGAAAAGATTACGGATGCATTTACTGATGTTCTCCTAAGGGCCTCATTGTGCAGGATCTTTTTGAACCTCTCCTTACCACTCAGCAGTTTGTACTGCAGATCTCGCCTCCTTCCTGATTCATGAGTACGAAGTTATGATTGTCATGTTACAGATCCCAGTCAATGTTTCTACAAATTTGCTGGTTCACGTAACACTTCCCCCTCCTTCCTCACTGCAAAGGGAAAGACAGTCCTGTGATCACTGCAGCATTGGCAATGCATGAAGCAGGCCGTCTGTAAAAGGAAAATTGCTAGCTAGAGATGAGCGAACGTGTTCTTCCGAGCTTGATATTCGTGCGAATATTAGGGTGTTCGTGATGTTCGTTATTCGTAACGAACACCATGCGGTGTTCGGGTTACTTTCACTTCCTTCCCTGAGACGTTAGCGCGCTTTTCTGGCCAATTGAAAGACAGGGAAGGCATTACAACTTCCCCCTGTGACGTTCAAGCCCTATACCACCCCCCTGCAGTGAGTGGCTGGGAAGATCAGGTGTCCGCCGAATATAAAAGTCGGCCCCTCCCGCGGCTCGCCTCAGATGCCGTGTGAGTTAGATGAGGGACAGTGCTGTTTGTACCGGAGCTGCTGTAGGGAAAGAATTGGTAGTTAGTGTAGGCTTCAAGACCCCCCAAAGGTCCTTATTAGGGCCACTGATAGCTGTGTATTGGCTGCTGTTAGCAGTGGCAATTTTTTTCCCCTCAAAATCGGCTCTGCAGAGCGTTGCACCCAGCATTAGGGACAGAAGTGCTGCATAGGCAGGGAGAGTGTTAGGAGTGAGTGTAGCCTTCAAGAACCTCAACGGTCCTTTCTAGGGCCATATTTAACCGTGTGCAGTACTGTGCTGGCTGCTGTTAGCTGTGCTGCATTTTTTTTTACTTCTCAAAATCGCCTCTGCAGAGCATTGCACCCTCCATTGATACTGCAGGGAAAGAATTGTGTAGGCAGGGCCACAACACAGTTATTATTCATTGAATATACGCAGTGCTGCCTTTTGGTGCAAAAAAACGGAAAATAATTCTATTTGTCCTGCCTCTGTCCGTCCTAAGGGCGGTGGACACGTGTCGGCTGCATGTGCAACCTTTAAAAATCAGACGCACCCAGCTACGGTTTACTGCTGGCTTCGCCATTTGCTTTCCTTAATTGGGAAAAAAAATACCTGCTCTGCCACAGTTAATAACTCTGCTACCCTCACGTTCTGTGACACATTAGCAGGAAAACAGCACAGTTATTAAACTTAGATTATACATTCACTAGAGGCAGTGGGGCCTTTCGTTTTCAAAAAAGGGAAAAAATTATATTTGGCCTGCAGTCTTGCGCCAATTTATTTCCTGCCTGTGAAATCAAATCACTGGTAATACAGCATGCTGAGGGGTAGGGGTAGGCCTAGAGGACGTGGACGCGGCCGAGGACGCGGAGGGCCAAGTCAGGGTGTGGGCACAGGCCGAGCTCCTGATCCAGGTGTGTCGCAGCCGACTGCTGCGCGATTAGGAGAGAGGCACGTTTCTGGCGTCCCCACATTCATCGCCCAATTAATGGGTCCACGCGGGAGACGGTTATTAGAAAATGAGCAGTGTGAGCAGGTCCTGTCCTGGATGGCAGAAAGTGCTTCGAGCAACCTATCGTCCACCCGCAGTTCTGCGCCGTCCACTGCTGCAAATCCGAATCCTCTGTCTGCTGCTCCTCCTTCCTCCCAGCCTCCTCACTCCACTACAATGACACCTGCTCAGGAGCGGGAACACTCCCAGGAACTGTTCTCGGGCCCCTGCTTAGATTGGGCAGCAGCGGTTCCTCTCCCACCAGAGGAGTTTATCGTCACTGATGCCCAACCATTCGAAAGTTCCCGGGGTCCGGGGGAAGAGGCTGGGGACTTCCGCCAACTGTCTCAACAACTTTCTGTGGGTGAGGAGGACGATGACGATCAGACACAGTTGTCTTACAGTGAGGTAGTAGTAAGGGCAGTAAGTCCGAGGGAGCAGAGCACAGAGGATTCGGAGGAAGAGCAGCAGGACGATGAGGTGACTGACCCCACCTGGTGTGCAACGCTTACTCAGGAGGACAGGTCTTCAGAGGGGGAGTCAAGGGCATCAGCAGGGCAGGTTGCAAGAGGCAGTGCGGTGGCCAGGGGTAGAGGCAGGGCCAGACCGAATAATCCACCAACTGTTTCCCAAAGCGCCCCCTCGCGCCATGCCACCCTGCAGAGGCCGAGGTGCTCTAAGGTCTGGCAGTTTTTCACAGAGACGCCTGACGACCGACGAACAGTGGTGTGCAACCTTTGTCGCGCAAAGCTCAGCCGGGGAGCCAACACCAACAGCCTCACCACCACCACCACCATGCGCAGACATATGATGGCCAAGCACCCCACAAGGTGGGACGAAGACCGTTCAGCGCCTCCGGTTTGCACCCCTGCCTCTCCCCCTGTGCCCCAACCTGCCACTGAGATGCAACCCCCCTCTCAGGACACAGGCACTACCGTCTCCTGGCCTGCACCCACACCCTCACCTCCGCTGTCCTCGGCCCCATCCAGCAGTGTAGTTCAGCGCACCGTCCAGCCGTCGCTTGCGCAAATGTTGGAGCGCAAGCACGCCGCCACGCACCCACACGCTCAAACGTTAACCGTCCGCATAGCAAAATTCATCAGCCTTGAGATGCTGCCGTATAGGGTTGTGGAAACGGAGTCCTTCAAAAGTATCATGGAGGCGGCGGCCCCGCGCTACTCAGTTCCCAGTCGCCACTACTTTTCCCGATGTGCCGTCCCAGCCCTGCACGACCACGTCTCCCGCACCATTGTACGCGCCCTCACCAATGCAGTTACTGCCACGGTCCACTTAACTACGGACACGTGGACAAGCACAGGCGGGCAGGGCCACTACATCTCCCTGACGGCACATTGGGTGAATTTAGTGGAGGCTGGGACAGAGTCAGAGCCCGGGACCGCTCACGTCCTACCCACCCCCAGAATTGCGGGCCCCAGCTCGGTGGTGGTATCTGCGGAGGTGTATGCTTCCTCCACTAAAGCACCCTCCTCCTCCTCCTCCTCCTCCTCCGTCTCGCAATCAAGATGTGTTAGCAGCAGCATGTCGCCAGCAGTCGGTGTCGCGCGGTGTGGCAGCACAGCGGTGGGCAAGCGTCAGCAGGCCGTGCTGAAACTACTCAGCTTAGGAGATAAGAGGCACACGGCCCACGAACTGCTGCAGGGTCTGACACAGCAGACCGACCGCTGGCTTGCGCCGCTGAGCCTCCAACCGGGCATGGTCGTGTGTGACAACGGCCGTAACCTGGTGGCGGCTCTGCAGCTCGGCAGCCTCACGCACGTGCCATGCCTGGCCCACGTCTTTAATTTGGTGGTTCAGCGCTTTCTGAAAAGCTACCCACGCTTGTCAGACCTGCTCGTAAAGGCACGCCGGCTCTGCGCACATTTCCGCAAGTCCCACACGGACGCTGCCACCCTGCAACATCACTTTAAGCTGCCAGTGCACCGACTGCTGTGCGACGTGCCCACACGGTGGAACTCTACGCTCCACATGTTGGCCAGGCTCTATGAACAGCGTAGAGCTATAGTCGAATACCAACTCCAACATGGGCGGCGCAGTGGGAGTCAGCCTCCTCAATTCCTTTCAGAAGAGTGGGCCTAGTTGGCAGACATCTGCCATGTCCTTGGTAATTTTGAGGAGTCTACCCAGGTGGTGAGCGGCGATGCTACAATCATTAGCGTCACCATTCCTCTGCTATGCATCTTGAGAAATTCCCTGCAAACCATAAAGGCAGCTGCTTTGCGCTCGGAAACGGGGGCGGGGGAAGACAGTATGCCGCTGGATAGTCAGGGCACCCTCCTGTCTATTTCTCAGCGCGTACAGGAGGAGGAGGAGGAGCATGAGGAGGATGAGGAGGAGGGGGAAGAGACAGCTTGGCCCGCTGCTGACGGTACACCGGCTGATTGCCTGTCATCCTTTCAGCGTGTATGGCCTGAGGAGGAGGAGGATCCTGAAAGTGATCTTCCTAGTGAAGACAGCCATGTGTTGCGTACAGGTACCCTGGCACACATGGCTGACTTCATGTTAGGATGCCTTTCTCGTGACCCTCGCGTTGCACGCATTCTGGCCACGACGGATTACTGGGTGTACACACTGCTCGATCCACGGTATAAGGAGAACCTGCCCACTCTGATTCCCGAAGAGGAAAGGGGTTCGAGAGTGTTGCTATACCACAGGACCCTTGCGGACAAGCTGATGGTAAAATTCCCAGCCGACAGCGCTAGTGGCAGAAGGCGCAGTACCGAGGGCAAGGTAGCAGGGGATGTGCGTAGATCGAGCAGCATGTACATCCCAGGCAGTGCAACAGTCTTTAAGGGCCTGGCCAGCTTTATGGCTCCCCACCAAGACTGTGTCACCGCTCCCCAGTCACGGCTGAGTCGGCGGGAGCACTGTAAAAGGATGGTGAGGGAGTACGTAGCGGATCGCACGACCATCCTCGGTGACGCCTCTGCCCCCTACAACTACTGGGTGTCGAAGCTGGACACGTGGCCTGAACTAGCGCTGTATGCCCTGGAGGTGCTTGCTTGTCCTGCGGCTAGCGTCTTGTCGGAGAGGGTGTTTAGTGCGGCTGGGGTAATCATCACAGATAAGCGTAGCCGCTTGTCAACCAACAGTGCCGACAGGCTAACACTCATCAAGATGAACAAAGGCTGGATTTCCCCAGACTTCTGTTCTCCACCAGCGGACAGCAGCGATACGTAAGCAATACGTAGGCTGCACCCGCGGATGGAAGCTACGTTCTCTCTCACCATCCAAAACGGGGACATTTCTGCTTCATCAATCTGTGTCTAATATTCCTCCTACTCCTCCTGCTCCTCCTCCTGAAACCTCACGTAATCACGCTGAACGGGCAATTTTTCTTAGGGCCACAAGGCTCACTCAAATAATTTTTCTGAACAATTTTTATAAGTTTCAATGCGCTTAAAAGCGTTGGAACTTTAACTTGAACCAATTTTTCATTACACTGGGCTGCCTCCAGGCCTAGTTACCACTTAAGCCACATTAACCAAAGCGATTCACCTGCCATCTTGGTTGGGCATGGCCAATTTTTACTGAGGTACATTAGTACTGTTGGTACACCAAATTTTTGGGGCCCTCACCTACAGTGTAATCATAGCAATTTGTATGTTCTTCGCCTGCACTCATGGTACAGAAAGGTGTGTGGGGTTGGCCTACACTTTAGCTACATAAATGTAACTTGGGCCTTGGCTATACTAAGGCTACTGAAATGGAACTAAGACTGCGCTCCCGCTATACTGCTGCTTCGGAATTGTTACTGGGGCCTGTCTTGAGTGCTACTATTGCTGACATGGAACGAAGACTGCGCTCCCGCTATACTGCTGCTTCGGAATTGTTACTGGGGCCTGTCTTGAGTGCTACTATTGCTGACATGGAACGAAGACTGCGCTCCTCCTATAATGCTGCTAGTGATATGTTAGTGGGGCCTGTCCTAATGCTACGGCTGAAATGTTACGAATTCTGGCCTCTGCCTATACCGCTGCTAATGGTATGTCTCTGGGGTGTGGAAACAGAGGCTTCCCAAAGACATGATGGCGGCGAGGCCATTTCCCACCAACGCGGTTACTGTAAAGGTGCATATAACCACGGACACGTGGAGAGGACACGTAGTGCCTCAAAAACATCCCCCTCCTCCTCCAACAGGGAAAACATTCTTGGCAAATGTCTTTGCATTGGTTCGTCTGGTGGCAGTCCAAGAATTTCACCTTTACCGACACAACGAGAGCCCCCACACCATCCCCCCGCCACGGCCCACTTAATCCTGGCCGCATTTCGAAAACCAACAAAATACAACCGTGCTACTAGGTCCGCAGTCACCACCACATTACCACCAACGCGGTTACTGTTAAGGTACATATTACCAGTCTGACTGGGGCATGCAGACACCTTGACAGAATGAATAGTGTGTGGCACATAGGTTCCCCATTGCTATGCCCACGTGTGCAGCTCCTGATGGCGGTGGCACAGGATTCTATTTCTCATTGCTTCTGTACAGCATTGTGGGCTATCGCCCCGCCCCTTTTAAAGAGGGCCGCTGCCTAGCCATGCCAACCCTCTGCAGTGTGTGCCTGCGGTTCCTCCTCATGGCAGACGCACTTCTAAATAGACATGAGTGTGGCGTGGCATGAGGGCAGCTGAAGGCTGCGCAGGGACACTTTGGTGTGCGCTGTGGGGGGGAGGGGGGGCGGTTGGTCAGCATGTAACCCAGGAGAAGTGGCAGCGGAGTGTCATCCAGGCAGTGATTGTGCTTTGTTGTAGCTAGTGTGGTGCTTAGCAAAGGTATGCCATGCTAATGAGGGCTTTTCAGAAGTAAAAGTTGTTGGGAGGGGGGGGGGGGGGCCCACTCTTGCCGGTATTGTGGCTTAATAGTGGGACCTGGGAACTTGAGATGCAGCCCAACATGTAGCCCCTCGCCTGCCCTATCCGTTTCTGTGTCATTCCCATCACTTTCTTGAATTGCCCAGATTTTCACACATGAAAACCTTAGCGAGCATCGGCGAAATACAAAAATGCTCTGGTCGCCCATTGACTTCAATGGGGTTCGTTGTTCGAAACGAACCCTCGAACATCGCGGGAAGTTCGTTCCGAATAACGAAAACCCGAACATTTTGGTGTTCGCTCATCTCTATTGCTAGCTAAAAAAGTTAGTATTTCACAGTTTTATAACTTTCCGTTACAGATTTATCTAGCCACCCGTTTGCAGGGAGGAGGTAAAAGCCTGCAGTGATTCAGGTCTCCCCAAATTAAAATTAGGTAGTTGAATTACCATTTATATAGAAATATGAGTTTCCAGCATTAGTTTATAGTAAGGGTAATGAGATATTGTGATAAATGGTTCATTATTCCAGGAGTGGGTGTGTATTGTTGTATAGGTTTTGTGCGACGCACATGTATAAAAAGACACAAAACAGGAATTTCCCTGCAAACTATGTTTATTATAATTTATAATAATCCAGTTCAGAACCAGAGAACACATAAGCTTGCAGTATACCGCAGCAGAGTATAGATATGCATAATTCTGGACACTGCACAGTCCGTAACCCATGTCACTGGTATAAATGTATTCCACTATGGAAAAGACATTGGTATTAGCTAAATTAGAAAGCACAAAAAGTACTAAGCCTACAAGTCTACACCATAAAGATCTGCCACCCCAAAGGACTATATACTACATAGTAAGATCACATGGAACAGAGTTCAGGCCAGCTGATCGATTCCACGGAACAGGCACGTGATTCAAAATATCCATACAAAATATATATATTTATAAATATATCTCTATCTCTATATACTGGGAGTGTAAACTTATATTGGAAAGTGTAAACTGGAGTAAGAAAATCTAATGTCTCTTTAAAAAAAAACAAAAAAAACCTCAAATTGTGAACCTGGCCAGCCAAGTCCATACCTCGGGTGACAGAAGGTTAACGGAAAACACCACTCTGCTAAATTACATCCTCACAAGACTCCTAGGTCAAAACTTTATGAACCCAGTTTTTTTCAAAGTTTGTCTTCCAAATTCATTGGTTCCCACTCAGACAGCTGACACGGGCAGATGGCAAATGTGACAGATTGTTGATTCTGCAAATGCAAAATGATGAATCCTTTCCTACCTGCCAACCACAAAATGAACATAAGCAAGTCAACAAGGAGCAAAGTACAGCACAATGCCAACCAATGGAGAAGGCAAGAAAAGTTAACATTACATTAAAATGATGGCAACAATCAAGTCTGCCCATTATGCCCCTCTAAACTTATGCAACCAGTTTAGTGTTGCTTCATGGTGCCAAGCATGGTCAATGGAACAAAAATACTTAGCTGATTGCAATGCATTAGTTATGCCACAGCGTATACAGAAATAAGAGCTATGAAATATATTATTGTTCAATTGGTCGAACAAATTCATTAAGTCTGACAAAGCCTGCTAAGACACCAGATCAGCCACTCAAAGACAGCGGGTAGGTCTTCCTTCCAACAGCACCTTACAGTAATATATACTACATATAACATTTAAAGAGAATCTGTCACCATAAAGTAATGCATGTCACACTGACTGTCCCCATCCTTCGCACCCCCCTATGAGTGACAGAGTCTCTAACTTTGGAAATACATTGTTTTACTTAAACAGTGACTGTCGTTTAAACAAACTTTGCATAAATCAATAGTACAGTCAAACACTATCAGAGAAAAATTCCCTCCCCTCCTGAACTATTCACTCACTCTGAAATACTGCTAAAATCTGTCTTGGTAAGACGGACCAACAGCTCACATTACATGCTGGCCATAGAAGAGGTAAAACGGAGTGAGTGAAACAAGCCAAGACACATGCAAAGATGCTGCAGCAGCTAATAAGTGTTTTACTGCTTCACTGCTACTTGATTCACCACTACACTGCTCAGTAATTTACTATAATGTTTTCCATGTCGCCACTGCTTCTATGTATATAAGAAAGGCCTCTGGTACACTAGTGTATTTGGCCTATGAAGCTATGTACATGGATATTTTTCACATGAACCCATGGTTCATGTAAAAAAACAACACACAAGACGTCCTATTTCTGTCGAAAAACAGGACATGCCAGTGAAAGTCAGTGCACAGAGTAAGTGTACATCGGACAGCATAGAGACAGGAGTCCCTATGCTTTCTAATGAGTTGCGCCCGAGTCGCTGGGTGCAACTCACATTACGGCTACTGCACACCTAGTCAAATAGTGATAAGGGAGCAAGATCTCCTCTACTCTGTTCTGTGTATGGGAGACATTATAGCAGCTTGTCTCCACCCACCAGCTCAGGGACTGCTGAGAATTAAAGATTGAGCCTGCAGAAGGGAAAACAGCTAAAAACGCACGACACAAGTCATATAAAGGCCAGAAATACTGTTACTTCTCATGTACAAGCAACAGCTTATTCTGAAGAGTCATCTGAAATGACAGATACACTTTTATTTCTACCAATTCAGTGTTAGAGCCATAATTGTAGTCCAGAGCCGCATTCACAATCTCGCAGGCCTCAGAGCTCCAAAGCATTCCTTGCTAGCTCAATGTCTGTACTCCGCTTGAGCTGGTAATTGCACCAACTACTGTATCTGCTCTAGTACACTTTTTCCCTTAATTATTTGGAGCTCACTAAAGCTGTTGGGGACGTCCGTCAACGGTTTCCAATAAAAAAAAAAACAGAAAAAAAAACAAAAACAAAATTATGAATGCAGTTCTATAATACAGGCTTGTAACTTAGGATCAGTACAGGATAAGTAATGCAAAGTATTTACAAAGTTACCAAACTTTTTATGATTAAAGTATAAAATGGTGATTGATGCTTGGACATACCATTTTGAATACATAAAATAGCTATTAAAAGCAGGAGTCCGGATTCCTGAGGTCTTTCAACAGGAACCTCCATTTTCAACTTCACAGGTCCCCAAGACTTGTTTTGTTACAACGGTCATACATATAAATAGGTCTCCACATAAATCTATTCACATTGCCTTGTATTTCCCATTACATTTCTACCCAGCCTGCCACAATGTCATTGACCATAGTCTACATCATCAGAGCCCAATTATCCAGTCTCGCTTGCACGTTCCCTCTTACACTTCCAACACAACTTCCATCTATGACACTTGCTTGTCGTTCTCTATGTTCATCATGTAGGGTATCTCATCTTTACTCAACTTAGGTTGACCACTTCCATGTTCCAGCCCAACCAACATCCCCATTACTTCTTCTAAAGCCAACGTTCACATCCTTCGTCCTCCCGCTTATCTTGTCCATAGGTCTCTTATTACATACATTATCTTTCCATACTCTATCCAGTGTATCACATTCTACAGCAGAGTGGGTATAAAGTTGTGCGAGTTGTAGTTTCCACCATGATTATAATGTGTAAATGTGGATTCTGCCTCTTGCAGAGGCTTTATTGTCCATAAGTTTATAGCTGGTTTATTGACAAGACATCAGCAGACAAGTTCTTGTCGCATGTGTATGATCTGCAGCAATGCATCTTGTACGTCTGCATCCATATGGCCCTGGGGGGAAAAAAAAAACAAAAACTATTTTAGCATGAGTAAGCCAGTAGCCTCTATGGCACATGTAAAATGCATATATATGACACTATGGTGTGAGCAAGGATTCCACTTTACTTGGTAACACGGGCATTAAATAAGGATATATATAAAATTAGATCTATATTCTCTGCTTACCTGCACAGCATTCAGAAGATGGGCACGATAAATAGAAATGATCTCCTGGTGTCTCCGCTGTGTGTCCTATGACAAAGAATTCTGGTGAGATTAGGACTGCAGATTGAAGAAGCTGCTATATACAAGAATAGGGACCCACATGTAACGTTGATCAGGATTTGGCAACTTCTTTATACAGTCCAACTTTGACCCAAAAATAATAAAAAAAAAAAAAAAAAAAAAAAAAAAAATAAGACCCATTCATTGCACACAAGCTTTTTATTTTCCTTCTTAATTATACAGAGTTAAAAATCGCAGTATGTCCTATTTTTGTCCCATTTTTGAACTAGAATAGCACATGTCAATGTGCTGTGTTCAGCACATAGGACAGCATTCAGCCATCACATGCGAGTTGCACCCGAGGAACTCAGGCGCAACTTTTAAAACGCCTGTGTGCAAGTAGCCTAAAAGGGGTTGGCCATCAGACCTTGTGTTACCTAGCTCCATGTGCTTACTACTTCAAATGAGACCACCTGCACACTAGCAAATTTGCAATGCGGAATTCGGATCAGGCGTCCACCTTCAGATTCCACAGCAAATATCGCCCATAGCACGCTATGGAAAAAAGCGATTTCCTCTACACGAGCAAAATAGATTGCGATTTTCCACTTGCGGATGAGAAATCGCAGCATGCTGCGCTTCTGTCCGGCTTTCATTGAAGTCAATGACAGCCATCTGAACCGCGGCCCTCCCGCAATAATCATTGCAGAAAGGTCGCAGGATCCGCGTCATCATCTGTACTGCGCATGTGCGCCGGCTGGCACATCGGCAGCAGAGATAATGAAGGCTGCGGACAGGTTGCAGGGGTCACCGGCTAGGCACAGGGTCGAATTCCACATGCAGGATCTCGCATGTGGAATCCAACCTGGCCGAGTGCAGGCGGCCTCAGCCTAGTATCAGTTCTGGCAGGGTGGTCAAGTTTATTTCCAGTATGACTGTGCAGCAGAAAAGCTGAACACTCAGGTTTTCCTACAAATCACAAGTGACCGTTGAAGGTTCCATGAAATGGGACACAATGTGATCCGCTTATCAAAAGAACCCTGCCAATTATGGATTTTCCAAAGCAGACTATCCATACTAGCTGCGATTTAATTCTAAAAGTTGTATTGCAGAACTTACATCTAGCTGGCACTGTAGGGATTTGATCTGACTCTGCAGGGCCTCCTCAGACTGCGTCTTCTCCGGGAGCAGCGACAGATTCTGCTTCAGTCTGTCCACATCATTAAGAAGAGATCGGATCTGGTGAGAGAAGACAAAGAACATTAGATCCTCCTAGTGTAAAACATCTATTAACAGGACATCACAGCAGACTAAAAACATACAGGATGTGATTGACCCCACGATCATCTGCTTGTCGTGCATCGTACACCACTATGTTCAAAATGGGCAGATACGCTGTGGATTTTCCGCAACGGATTAGCATGTGGAGAATTCCCTGCATTTACAGCGGCATAAAGCTGGATGAGATTTTAAAGAATTGTGACCCAGATGATACGGGAAAGATCTGTGCAGAAACTGGATCTGTGGTGCGAATACAAAATCCGCAGCATCTCAATTTATACTGCAGATTACTGCGAAGCTCATAGCAAATCTGAAGCCAAATCTATGAGCATGCAGATTTCACAACGGATTACTGCTGCTGAATTGCTGTCCTACCTAGACATGAAATAACATTGTATTGGGGTATCATCTCCTGACAGGCTTCATGGCAAAACTTGTGTATACATAAAGCACTACAATAGTGACTTGTAATTAATTTCACCTGCTTGTCTTTGCTTTCTAGATCTTCTGTGGATCGCTGGATGTTCTCTTTCAACCCCTCGATTGTAGACAGTGTTTGTTTGTGCCTCTCCATGAGTTTACTGATCTCTTGCTCTTGACCGCTGCTCTTCTGCCTCAATTTCTCACTCTGTCGTAGAGCCTCTTGCAGGTCTTGAGCTGCTCGTTTGCTGTCCTCTCTGAACCGGTTGCTGGTCTCCTCAAGCTGAGCCACTCTTTGTTCTAGAGCGGTCCTCACCACACTAAAATCAGATTTCTCCCGGTTGCTGTAACGCTCCAGTTCATCTAGATTCTCTTGGGTCTTCTTTAACTCCTCATGAAGTCTATCCATTTCCTGCTCAGCCGTCTGCCATTTCTCCTCCGTTTCCCTTACTTTCTGTTCTGCTGCTGCAGCACTCCTCTGCCAGGCCTCCTTCTCCTCAGAGTACTGGGCGCTGGAGATAGTACCAGCTTCCAGGTTCTTCAGTTCTTGCTCCAAGTTCCGGATGTTTTCCTGCATCTTCTCACACAAGTTAGCTTTGTCTTTAAGCTCAGTCTCTAGAGTTGTCCTAGTATTCTTCAATTTTGTTTGCAACTCATTGTATCTCTCTATGGGAATGTACCGACTGCTGAGACTTTCCTGCATCTCCTTGAGTTTCTTTATGGCCTGCAGATTCTCTTCCTGCAACATATGATGCTTCTCCTCACATTCCTTCTTTGTTTTCTGTAACTGCTCCAAGCAGAGTCGTAGTTCCTCCAACTCCTTAAGCATTGCACTTTCTTCTTGCTTTCGAGACGTACGTTCTTCAACAAGGCTACTTTCCGCAACTTCCAGTTGTTTCTTAACATTTAAAGTTTCTTGCCGCTGTTTGACAAGATCATCCTGCGCCGCCTGAGTTTTACGACATTGTTTCTGCAACTCGGACTCCATCTCATTTCTTACTGTCTGGAAGTTTTTCTCCTTCTCTTCGATGCTGGTAAGAGGGGCATATTTTTCAGTGATGCAGTGCTGTAATGTGTCCAATTCTGCCCTCTGTTCTTTGAGAGCTACTTGTAGCTTCCTCACCTCCTCCTTTTCACGCTGGTAGCTGGCGTTAGCCTGCAAATACTCTTGCTCAATCTCTTCTTTGCATTTCTGCAGCTCTGACACTTTTTCCTCGTGTTCTTTTTGCGTCACGTAATCAGAAGCCAACTGGTTTTTCATATTCTGCAGCTGCGTCTGCAAATCTGTTCGTGCCGCGGCCTCTTTGGTTGCTTGATCGCGCAATTCTGCAGTCTTTGCAGTCTCACATTTCAATTTTTCTTGCAAGTCCATTTGCTTTGCAACCTCGTTCTTCAGCTGTTTCTGCAAGTCAGACTTAAGTGTAGACTCGCTGTGCAGCTGCGCTTGCTGCGCCGTCTGCTTAGCAACAAGTCCCTCTAGCTCTGCCCGAACCATTGTCCTCTCCTTTGTCTCATTTTCCATCTGTTTCCTGATAATGGCCACCTCCGCTTTAGATCTCTCCAGCTCAGCCGTCAGTGAAGCAGAAGTCTGCAGATGTGTAGTCAGGGGTATGTGGTTTTCTCGCAGATTAGCGTTTTCTGACAGTAGAGAATTTGCCTTCTTCGCCTCCTCCTCACACTTCTTAGACACTTCTGCTAGTTGTTTCTCCAGATCTCTGATCCTAAGCTGCATATCCTTCATATTTTTCTCCTGTTCCTCACGAGTGGTGGTGGATGACTGGAGAAGCATCATACCCTCCTTCAGGGTCTTCCTCTCTTCCAGCAGCCGCTCTTGTTCCTGCTCTGCCTTCCGGTGACTTGACTCGGAATCTACCAACTTCTGGCTTAGTAGTGCGATGGTTTCCTCGCAGGCTCTCTTGGTCTCTGCATGCAACTGTGACGGGACATGCTGACTTCTCATCTCTCCTTTTAACTCTTCGATTTGTCTTTGCAGCAGAATTTTCTCCGACTGCAACTTTTCACCTTCCCGTCCAAGAATGCTATTCTTTACTTTCAGCTCATCCAACTCCCTCTTGAGCATGTCCCACTTGGCTTCGGACCTCTTCTTTTCTCTATTGGCACTCTCAAGATCATCTCTAACCTTAGCCAGCTCCTGCATAGACACTTCCAAGCTCCTTGACTTCTCATTGACTTCATTTGTCAGAAGACATCTCATGTTCTCAAACTTGTCTGTGGTGACAGCAAGAGTTAGTTGCTCTCTGGCCTCCTGAGCGCTTCGTTCTGCACGTTCCTTTTCTTCTTCACACACCGCTAGCTCATCCTGAAGCCGACGATTCTCTTTACGCAATCGTGCATCTTCTCTGCGCAGCTCCTGCACCAGAAGTTCATTGTGCCGCAGCTGGTTGCGTAGCTTTCCAACTTCAGCAGATGCGCCTTCATATTTGCCTTTTATCTCGCGCAGCTGCTCCTGCAATTCCTCTGCACGAGAGCTGCCATTCAGGGCTTCTTGCGTTAGGTGGTCTTTCAGTGCCAGGAAATGTGTTTGCATCTGCTTCACCTTACTTTCAGAGTCTAGCATGCGCTTTTGGACATCACGCAGCGCTTCTTCTAGCTGACGGATCTGCTTGTCCGACTCCATTTTACTCCGATCCCTCTCGGATGCTAGAGTCACGCACTCCGACGATCTCCTTGAAAGCTCTTGCTGCAGCCTCAGAGTCTCCTCTCTGGCCATTTCATAGAACCTGCGGATGGTTTCTAGTTCCTGCCGCTGCTCCACATTCTCCCCAGGAAGTTCCAGAGGTCGCAGCTGAGACCTGGCCGGCAGGTGCGCTGCAAGCTAGAAGAGTAAGAAAAGAACAAAATATCAATTTCACATAAAAATAATCATTATGTAAAAATGGTAGAGTCTTATAATCTGTCACTAAATAGTGGTATGGCCTTGTATAGGTTTTACGGATAACGTGCCCGTTTATACAGTGAAAAGCAGTTAACCCACTCAATTTCTTTCTTCTTTTGTTCAAGGGGTCATCCAGGAAGCGCCCGCTGGGATACACCAGTGTCGGAGAAGTGTGTAGTGGCAAGCACTTGTAATTGCAAGCGCAGCTCTTACTGAAATCAATTGTCCAATTGATTTCAATGAGAGCAGCGCTTGCAATTACAAGGGCCAGCCGCTACACAGGGGTCACTGCTCCGACCTCTGTATACGCTGGCAGGTGCTTCCTGGATAACCAGCCTTTAACCCCTTTAAGGACATGGCCTATTTTGGCGTGGAGGACCAAACAATTTTTGGTAGATTTTCATCTCCATTTTTCAAAAGCCATAATTTTTATTTTTCTTTCAACGCAGATGTATAATGGATTGTTTTTTGCGTGGCGAACTGTAGTTTTTAATCAGTGCCTAAATGACACACTAAATTTTTTTCTGCGGGCCGGTACGGTTACAACGATACCAAAATTCTTACTTCTTTTAGGTTTTTCCACTTTTCTATAATAAAACCCTTTTTTTTCTAAATCATTGCATTCAAAGTCCTATAACTTTATTTTTCCATGGACGGAGCACTGTGAGGGCTTATTTTTTGCGATACGAGCTGTAGTTTTTATTGGTACCATTTTGGGGCACACACATTTTTTTTTTTAAAATCAATCACTTTTATTGCGTTTTTTTGGGGAGGCAAAATGCTAAAAATTACACCATGCCACCGATGATCGCTACGATAAGACATTGCAGGACTTCTCTCCTGCAATGCCTTATCGCTTATTACAGCGATCAGAGGCACTGGCAATACAGGACGCCGGTATCTGGTGTCCTGTTGCCATAGCAACCAGCCGGGCTCTCTGTGATAACATCGCGAGAGCCGGCTGAATTCACAGAGGGAGTGCGCTCCCTCTGTGAACCCTTTTCCTGCCTCAATCTACGTAGATCGTGGCAGGGAAGGGGTTAACAGCGGGGGGGGGGGGGGGGGGGGGGTGATCAGTGACAGCCGGCTCCCGCTGCCGGATAGTGCGAGATCTGTCATGATCTCGCGCTATCCCTATGACGTAAGGGTACGTCATTTTGCGGGAAGTACCCCACTCCTATGACGTACCCTTACGTCATGGGGAGGGAAGGGGTTAAGCACATTTGTGAGAACTGCTGTTTGGATATTTTGCACCAAACCCCGTTGGACAATCACAAAACCAACACTGCAGTCCTATTCCTTATGTCACACTCCTTACCTGCGGGTCAGCGTTAAGAACAAGATTTTGCTTCATTACTAGGTCTTCTTTGCCTAGAACAAAACCAAAGCATTAGAGACCATATATACCTACATGAGAACTGACAGTATAGTGTGTATAGGCTCCTACTTACCATTACTAAAGGGGCTGTTAGGGACAGGGTGATTTTTCTGCAGAAAAATAAAAAATTTGATAAGTTTATCTCTTTAGAAAAGGATAAAAAAAAACAAAAAAAACAAAACACCATGTTATTTCCCCAACAAGCAGCTTTAAGTTTGTGACTCTGTCAATATCATCATCATATCTAGCTAGCGCCATTCTCTGAGGAAAGCGGTGGGCTGGGGGGTGACAGAAAAAAAAAAAAAAAAAAGTTCGACCAGCCTGCCCAGTAACCAGGATGGCCAGTTCTAATCATTAGTAAGATCAGACATTAGTGGTTAATAGCAGAATTTAGATTTTCAGCTTGGGGGGGGGGGGGGGGGGGGGGAAGCACGTCTAGTAGCTGACTTCTGTGACATTTTCAGCTGTTAGACTTCTATAGTTGTTTTTTCTAGCGATTTGTTTTTTGCTTTTAACAAACACACACCAGATGTATACAGGCCTTTTTAAAACATTACAGGTTTTTATTTTCTGCTGTTTCCAGTGTCTTTGCACAATAAACTCATTTCTTTTTTGTTGCATTTCTCGTTTTACCACATTAAAATTCATCTAACTCTAAGATCCGGTGATGCATACATTTGTTTGAGTCAGGATTACAAATGTGAAAAATAGCACAAAAAACACTTGTACATTCTAGTGACAGGATTTAAAAAAAAAAAAAAAAAAAGTATGTCTATGAAAGAAATATGCCACACCCAGGGCATGCTGAGTTAAAAAAAAATTCCACAAAAAGTGTCAAATAACGCTGATAAGGACCCCTTTTCATGAAATAAAAATCGGTCCAGTGAGCGTGTAAAAAAGAAGACCCTAAAAAAAGGTCACGGGGGGAAAAAAGGAAAGAAGGAACTGGCTGTATTATGTTTTAGATATTAGTGACTTCCAGCTAATATCTGCCCTGTGTTTTTTTTGTACACAAGAAAAAAAGCCTCAAAAACCTCAATGTTTGACACAAAACACTAAACGTCAATCCCCCTCAGTTTGTTATAATGTAACTTTATTCCACAGACCCTTCTGAGTTTCGGAGATCCCCCCCTCAGACCAACTCGCTGCACCCTTTACACGGACTCTCCAGGATGTTGCAGCTGATTCAGCACATAAGGTGTGGCAACCTCCAGCAATAACATTTCCTTCCCCCACATCCGTCACCTGTCAAACTATTTACATACCCAACAACATTTGGATCCTCGTTCCTCCTTCCATGTCAGTTCCCAACAGCAGCCCAGATCAAGACTCAGCGCTTACCTCATAGTACCTCAGTTTCCCCCGCAGGCTCTCCATTGTTCTCAGGCTCTCCTCAAGTTCCTTTTCTTTTGCTTCCAACACCGATTTCAGCTCCTCTTTCTAGGATTTTAGTAACGAAGAACAAAAAAAAAAAATGTTTAGTGGGGTGCAAATAAAGTAGTCCTGATGTGTCCTAAGCGCCAACATCACGCCATCCTACCTCGTTCTCCAGGTCATCCGTTATCATCTGCTCCTGCAATAGGAAGGCAGAGTCAGTATCCCTAATACCACAGACCAGTCCCTCTCCTTTATTACTGGACACACAGACCCCAACTGGAAACCCCACCTAGTTCCCTGCCGAGAGACGCATAGTCCACCCCCTGCCATCTGGGAAAGCAGCAGCTATTTCCTGTCTCCAGCGCACTTGTTCATAACTTTTTCTCCCTCTCGCTCCCATTTTTCTATGTTAAAGAGAGGACTGGAACATTAATTCTTAAACTTCCAGTATAACCCCCGTAGTTTTATTAATACGGCTGTCAAACGTCATGTAATACTTCCACTCGAGTTGGCGGCGGCGATGACGCCTCAGACACACCCATACTGCTGTATCAACAGATCATTTAATGAGCTATAAATATAATACACCTCACACACGTGATAATTAACTCTAATTACATACGGGAGACCTTAAAATCACATGGCCATCCACCCGCTTAGAAGTCAGACACTGAGCCCCACCTGGCCGAGCTGGTGCTGTAAGCCCGCCACTTTATCCAGCAGCACTCGCTGTTCATGCTGCAGTTTTCGCAGTCGGTCCCGCAGATCTTCATTCTCACTTTCCAAGTCCTTTAGGAATAATGCCGGAAATGAAACCCCATATAACATCTCAGCATAAGCATATAATTAGTAATAACACGCTTCCACATACCTGCGCCTGGTCTTTTGACGACTTTGATGGTGACCCTTCTTGGGAATTATACTTTGTCCATTTCTGTGTGGAAGTAACACAAAGCGCAGATTACAGGCTGCTGCCGTCACGGCAAGAATCACCAGACACACTAACTGTAGGACTTTTGTTCTAAAATACGAGCAACCGCCCATCCGAATAGATTAGCGTCACATCATTACAGAGGGAGTTCAAATGGCTTGTGGAAGTCACAGAAAGGGTGGGAGAAGACAAAGATGACATTAACAGGGGAATACTGTAAACTGTCTCAAATGGAAGCGGCGGGCACAGTCCGACTACCCGGTCTATATGTATTGGGCAAATAATCTGCAGGCCACATGAAGCAGCTGGAAAACTGCTACAAATCATGACATATGATTCCTGGTGGTCTGATACCCGTTATTGTTAAGGCCCATTTACACGCAACGATTAACGGTCAAAATTCATTGAAACGACCGAATGAGTGATAATCATTACATGTAAACGCTGCCATTGTGCATTTTTCGTCTGAATGATGATTTTGAGGTGAACTTAAAATGGATTGTTCAGCCGCAGAGAGATAAAATATCTCTAAATAGACCGCATTCTGTGTTCTCCATGGGAGTCGGGAGATTACATTTTATTCTGCCAGCAGCCAGTGCAAGAATAATGCACCTGGGTGCACAGCTGAGTGTGTGATTAGTCACACACTGGGCTCTACAACCAGCTCCCGAAGGCCCATTTACAATGCAAATGAAGAGGATGAAGTGTTAATGGACATTAATGTCCATTAACACTTTATGCAAAAAGATCGCTAAAACTTTCAATCGTTTGAAAGTTTCTTTGCGTGTAAATGGGCCTTTAGGGAGTGAGAAGCTGTGATGACGGCCCCACCCAAGGAATTCTACTGCTAGCAAACAATGGGTAGGGGAAAATTGATGTAGGGAAAACAAATACCAGGCCCTACATAGCCTAGCCAGCACTATAATGGGGTCCAGTTTGATCTTTGTAAGAGAGCACATCTCAGACTTTTTGATTTTATGTTGAAACGTTCTGTAAAAAATGTTTTTTCCATCTAATAAAGTGACAGCATATTGCTAGGATATGCCACCACTTTATGACTATGGGGGACGGACCTCTGGGATCCTCACCAATTCTGTCGATGAAGTGGCTGCAGGATGGATTTAGTTTCCCCGGTGTAGTGGTAACTCCAGGCACTTGGCTGTGCACGGAACTGCAGCAGACCCCGCTCACTGTGGTGCCATGACCCCATTCACTGCAGTTGCTTGCACAAACGTGGGCTAAAAGCAAGAACAGTGAAGGGACCACAGAGATGCATTCCCTTGTTTCTCAGGACTGATGAGTCCTGTGCCATCACTTTATAAGATGGGAAAATGCCTTTAAAAGTACCCCGAGCATTATAATAATTGATGCATAAGCTTTGTAAAAATAAAAAATGTACGGCGTACTTACAGATCTTAAAGACACCATGCTCCTTACAGGTTCGGCCCCTGTTGGAAAATACAAACAGGTCAGCATTACATTGCTTAAGAAACAATCTTGTGAACTACAATCACCATAGAAAAGGAAGGTCACCTCGTGAAGAGCTCTCAACAGCCGTCCTGATAAGAGACAAGACCTCAAGGTTATCCCCAATTCTGCTATAATAGGCACAGTCATGTCCAAGAGAATCGACCAATGTTACATCAGCCCCAGCCCTTAGCAGGACTTCCACAGCTTCCCGGCATCCGTACTCACAGCCCAGCATCAGCGGAGTCCTGAAGGATATAGACGATATCATCAGTGCATGTACAGACCCTCAACAACAAGTCTCAGTTAATCAAACTACTAACAACCAGTTGTCCGTGAGTATGTATGTATGCATGCATGTGCTTCTTATGCTCCAACCCCTGATGATGTAATCGCAGGTCCTACAACATATGTAAAACACAGAGCCTGACTGACAGAAGAACACCACAGTTAGGGCTCTTGGAAGGGGAGGACAAAAGATATAACTCATCAGTCCTGACAGCGGACATTGACCTACAGTCACCACAGCGATCCGGTGAGCTAAAGGACTTGCAGTGATGTCACTGCTGTGGGAGAGCCATTCTGCTGTTTGGTAAAAGAGGTTCACTGAGCTAAAGGACCTGTGGTGATGTCACTGCTGTGGGAGGAGCTATTGTGCAGTTTAGTAGAATGTTCTGTATACTGGATAAGCCAACAGCCGCCAGCGGAACCTGTGATGACGTCACAGTCATGTGATCACCTGTGTGGGTGAAGTCAGGGATCACATGACCAGGGGGTGATCACTGTATCACAGGGTCTGATCACTGTATCCCGGAGTCTGCTGAGCTGGTGATGCCTGGAAATCAGCATGGATGTACCAAAACTGCGTGTGTGTGATGTGTGTGAATCAGGATGCATGTAGTATAGCTGTGGGTGTAATGTGCTGTGCTCTGTTTGTTATGTGTGTGGGGTCAGCATGCATGTAGCAGAGCTGTGTGTGTAATGTGTGGGGTCAGCATGCATGTAGTAGAGCTGGGAGTGTAATGTGCTGTGTGTGTAATGTGTGGGGTCAGGATGGATGTAGTAGAGCTGTGTGTGATGCGTAGGGATCATAATGATGTACCATGTAGCAGAGCTGTGTATGTCCTGTGCTGTGTGTGTGAGATCAGGAAGGATGTAGTAGAGCTGTATGTGTGGGGATCATAATGGATGTACCATGTAGCAGAGCTGTGTGTGTACTGTGCTGTGTTTAATGTGTGGGAATCAGGATGGATGTCGTAGAGCTGTGTGTGATGTGTGGGGATCATAATGAATGTACCATGTAGCAGAGCTCTGTGTGTGTGAATCAGGATGTAGCAGAGCTGAGTGTCTCATGTGCTGTGTGTAATGTGTGGGAAGCAGGATGGATGTAGTAGAGCTGTGTGTGATGTGTGGGGTTCATAATGGATGTACCATGTAGCAGGGCTCTGTGTGTGTGAATCAGGATGTAACAGAGCTATGTGTGGGGATCATAATGGATGTACCATGTAGCAGAGCTGTGTGTAATGTGCGGGAATCAGGATGGATGTAATAGATCTGTGTGTGATGTGTGGGGATCATAATAGATGTACCATGTAGCAGAGCTGTGTGTGCGCAATGTGTAGGAATCGGGATGGATGTAGTAGAGCTGTGCGGTGTGTGGAGTCAGGATGGATGTAGCAGAGCTCTGTGTGTGTGAATAATTTGCAGGCTCAGGATGCATATAGTAGAGCTGTGTGTGTCATGTGTGGGGATCATAATGGATGTACCATGTAGCACAGCTGTGGCACAATGCACCACCAGAAACACCGGTACTATAATTTCCTAATAATTACTAGTAAATCTATATACATGATTAACGCTTCTGAACACCTCTGCCGTCACATACTTATTCTGCTTATCCCGGGCATTAATATCTGCTCCTTTCTCTATCAAAAGTTGGCAAATAGCTGGGCGACACATCTGTGTGGCCAATGCCAATGGGGACCTTCCATCCTAGAATACAAGAAAAGTAGAATTGAAAGCAACTATCTTCTCAAACTTTGACTCAGAAATATGAAACATCGAATAAGGTGGTGAAAACAGCAGCAATAAAGTAGAAGAGATGAAGTCCTCACCAAGTCTTTGGCATTTACTGAAGCCCCATGATCGCACAGAAGCTGCACACTGGAACAGCAATCAGACATGGCTGCACAAGAGAAAACAGATCCAGATGTTGGAGACCAATCGTTTTGAAGGACTGGAGACATTGATCTGACATTTTGACCATGTGTTCTCCTACCTGCATCGTGCAGTGCTGTCCGGCCTTGCAGATCCACATTCTCAGTTGGACAGTTAAACTAGAGATAAAACAGAAAAAAAAAAATTATTAAATTACCTACATGCGTGCTTAATAGAAATACTTCGGCTTATCTACAAAATATAAAGCATTGAAGAAATTGCTAAGGTTTGGTGACCCAATGTCCAACATTCTGTTTCACTGAAAGCCACTTTAAGAGTCACCATCTAGTAGCATGTTGGACCTCCTTTGGCCTTCCGAACCGCAGCAACTCATGGTAGCATAGGTTCCATCAGGTTGAAGGCCAGAATCTCTCTTCATTTGTGCCTCACGCTTGTTATTTCCCCCCAATGTACAGCCAAGCAACATGTTCATGTCCCACCATTACTGAAGAGGCCTGTGCACTTCGAAACATGTTTTATTGCTTGCAGGAAAATCACAATAAGACGACAAAGTTGGAGTCCTCTTTCTCTGCTTTCTTTAATGGGAGGTTGCGCCATTCTCCAGTTTTTCCCATTTCGCATCACTGTATGTCCAATATTAGTTGGGCGGTTACCTGGTTGGACAGCAGCTTTTCAGTTGATACATTACTAATATCCACTCCCAGGGTGGCAACATAGTCAAAAACAGTTTTTTTGGCATCACCACAGGGTTTCTCTACTTAACTTTTTTGCCTCTTCACCAATCGTAGGGCTTATTCAGACGTCTGTATATCGGCTGGGATTTCACGCCCGGATGACATACGCTGTCCCTCTCTGCAGGGGAAGGAGGCGGGATGGGATGGGCCGGGAGCAGGGCAATGAGCTCCCGCCCTCTCCACTGTTTGCAATGGGAGGGGCGGGACAGGGGCAGAGCCAAGTTCCCCCTCCCATTGCAAATAGTGGCGAGGGGCGAGAGCTCAGTGCACTGCTCCCGGCCCATCCCATCCCGCCTCCTCCCCCTGCAGAGGAGGACAGCGTATATTAGCCGGGCGTGAAAAAACAGCCGATATACAGACGTCTAAATAAGCCCTTTGACAGTAATTGAACTGGAACTGGTCATTTGCCGTTATAGCCATTTATGCTAAGGAATGACAGGTTGTGCAATTACACGTACTCAGAGCAACGGCGTTTCATTCCGCTGCATCGCCTGTTCTTGAGAGCGATTCTTGACATCCTCCTCTGACTCCTTTTGTCAACAAGTTGTTTGTATCCACAGGATCCCATTATGCTGGATGCGTTTTCTCATCATTCTCGGTATACTCTACACATTGTTGCATGAGAAAACGACACAAGTTTGGCCGTTTCTGAAACCCTGTTCCTGACTAGTCCAGCACTGATGACCTGTTCTAAGTCAGTCGCTTGGATCACTCGACTTTCTTACCATTCTAATGTGGATTCACACTAATTCACAGAAAACTTGTCGCTTGATTTTAAGCTGCATTTCAGGGTCGCAGGTCTAGTTTCCATATAGGGAAGCTCCAAGCATGGGTAAAACACTGCGCACACTTAAAACTCTTCATTTAGAAAACCACTTTGCTTCTTGCTGAGGCAAATTAGCCCTAATGTGCTTAGCTACATGGAAACAGCCATAAACAATATGCAGCATTACTATTTGCATTGCAAATTCATGCACACCTCATGCACTTTGATTAAAATCTTTTCCCAAATTAGGTGTAGCAGACACACACCTTTATAATCATCTTATTACCTACCTGCAACAGCTTCTGCAGACAAAGGGAGTGTCCATACTTTGCTGACAAGTGCAACGCATTGCGGCCTGAAACGAGAAAAGACAAACAAATTGCTGAAGACACTAAAAAAAAAAAATGATGGGGGAAGTGCAGATTTTCATTCTCCAACTATAAATCCAGTTGTAGAACATTTAGAAGGAGCGCTAGAACCAACGACCGGGAAACACACAAAAAGAAAAACATCTATTCGCCTGTTCTCCACTGCAAACCAAGCAGCTGGGAAGGTTGCTGCTGAAGCAAGCTGCCTCCCGACTAGGCCACTTTTTTTTGATACTGCTTTAAAATGTACTAGTACTGGGGGAAGATGGCGCAGATATTTAATCTAAGGCCTGCTTCACATGGGCATATTTGCACGCACAATACGCAGAGAATAGAACCCATTGATTTTCAATGGGCTTAGTCACATTTCCATATTTTTTATGTGCATTAAAAAAAAAAATAGAAAAGGCTCTATTCTTCTGCATAACTGCACAGCCAAGATCCCCATAGAAGTCAATGGGGGCACGCAAAATACACAAGGAAATGTGCAAAACAATTTTGCAGGGAAGAGAACACATCTGGAACTAATAAACCATTTTAATCAGTATATCCTTTGTCTGCCGCACACAAATGAACATGACCTGTGGGGGCAAAAAAGAATAAAATACTCCGATGCGTGCACAAAAAACATTCATTCCACAAATACGCTTACATTTGCATCGCTTGGGTTGGATTTTGCCGCAGTTTTTGGTGCCGATCCGCAACCGCTTTCACCAATCTAATGGGATGAAGTTCTCTGCAGTCTGCATTATAATTTGCATGCAGATTTCGATGCTTTTTTTCTACAGTATTTGATGCAGATTCTGCACCAACTCTGCTACTTGTGAATACACCCCAATAGTGCAGTTACAAGCCCAGTCAACATACCAGCAGCATCCGGGGCCGTGAGATCGACTCCATGTAAGAGGATGGTATTCAGACACTCCAGGTGACCCTTTGAAGCAACAACATGGAATCTGAAAATAGAGAAATTAGAATAAATTGTTACACGTAACAAGTAGATTAAGTACGATGCTGCATCCTTATAGTCAGGTAGTAACTTCCCGCAAGCCTTTCAAATAAACACATCAATTCCTCCTGCCCAGTAATCACGACTAGAGATGAGCGAGTATACTCACTAAAGACAATTGCTCGAGCGAGCATTGCCTTTAGCGAGTACCTGCCCGCTCGAGGCAAAAAGTTTGGGTGCCGGCGGCGGGCGGGGAGCTGCAGGGGAGAGCGGGGAGGAACGGAGGGGAGATCTCTCTCTCTCCCTCTCTCCCCCCGCTCCCTCCTGCTGACTGCCGCTATTCACCGCTCCCCCGCACCGTCACCTGAACCTTTAGTCTCGAGCGGGCAGGTACTCGCTAAAGGTAATGCTCGCTCGAGCAATTGCCCTTAGCGAGTATGCTCGCTCATCTCTAATCACGACTAATATATTGAGAGACGGAACCAAATCCGGATTTAGTCGAAAGTTGGTCGCACACAAGAGAGAGACGGCTTGGGCATTATTTCACTGAAAGTAGCAGATGCTTGGAACAAACGTTCAGCAGACGAGGTTGGAAAATCAACAGTAAGTGAATGTAAGCATATCTGTAGTAAGAGGGAAATAAGGCAGACTAGATGGGCCATGTGGTCGGTCATCAATCATCCAGGTTTCTCCGCACAGTAACCAGCGTCACATAGAACATTGCCCTGAAGGCTTCCCAAAGGATCTTGTTTAGTTTCTGCTCATGGGCTAAATAATCAGATTTATGCCTTTCTGCTGCCACTGCCAGATATGTAACTTTCCATAAATGGCCAAGACATTCAGACTAGCAAACAAACGCCAGGATGATCAGCTGCTACAAAACAATCTTTGTAAGAACTCGATTTCCCGGGAAGGTGGTTAAATGTGAATTACTGGGCTGTAGAATTTAGAAAATGCATTGCACTTATCAAATGTGTTGCCTAATCCCATGCAACACCTTGAAGAAGAGTTCCAATCCAGAGACATTGGGGGGAATTTATCAAGCAGTCCGCACCAGTTTTATGGCACAGAAAAGTCACAAACATCAGATTTATATAGTGTAGAAAAGTTATAAATCAAGGTGCATGCCATATTGGAGCTATACTTTGCAATGGGGGTTGGTGAGAAAAGTTGCAAAGTGGCAAGAAAGGTGAGCAATGGTAACAACGGAACAATGATACTTCTGCTTATCGCTGGATCGCGCAAAACTGGCCGATAATTGTTCAGTGTAAACACTACCAGTGACCTAAAGACAAATCATTAATTCACTAATTGTTCATTTTTTAGGCAGATGATCGGATAATCTATTAACGATCGCCTGTTTGCTGTGAATGGAGGTAGTCAGCCACAAGTGATCTCCGGTCTCAAAAATCACAAAGGGGAAAGAAGAAATTTTGGAAACCCACAGAATTTTTCTGCACAATTTTGCAATAACTGATATGTATGAATGAAGCCTTAAAAAAATAAATTAAAAAAAATAAAAAAGCCATAAATGATTATTGACAGCTTCAAACTCACAGAGTTTCCAGTTAAGGCCGCCAGCACATGGCAGAACTTGATTCTGCATGTGGGTTCCGGCTCGGACCACGGCCGGTGACCCATCATACCGGTCGTCTTTCTTCTTTTCTGTACTGCAAGCCGCTATCAGACATGCACAGCACAGATTTTTATTTTTTTTAACTCCTACTTTTCCTGCAGAATCCATGGCTGCAGAGGGCTTGTATTGACTCCAATCGAAGTCGTCCGTGAAGACACCGCAGGAAAATGGAGCATGCTGCGATTTTTCCTTCGTGAGCGGAAACCACAATGGATTTCCGCTTGTGTGCAGGAAGAATTGATTTCCCATAGCATGCCATGGACTGCATTTGCTGCGGATCGGTGGTTCGGACGCCCCATCATAGATTCTGAAGCAAAAATCCGCCTGTCTGCAGGCGGCTTAAGACAGATTTCACACTAGCACATTTGTAGCAGGTTCAGTTATACAAAAAAAGAAAGAAAAAAGGAATTGCACAAAAAGGAAGTGAGTTGAACGGAAACGGATTGCTCTGTTTTTTTCAGTCTTCCTTTGACTACATACGATGGGGGGGGGGGATCAGTAAGACAAAAAAAATATATTTTTTTAAAATCCATTTTTGTTCCATTTCTTGAACTGGAAACAAGTGTGCCGCATTCTGCACTTCTACCCGCTTTGCTGCTTCTACGATCAAACCGCTAGCGTGAAATTGCCCTATAAGACTGGTCTCCATTTTTTGAAGTCTGCTAAAGTCTTCCTACAATTGCCCATACGTTTTACCCAACTGTTGGCACAGCCGTTACCACCAGCGCAGCAAACGTTTGCGTGTTTAGGTAGGCAAGCCACAGCCAAAACAGCTCTTGGGCCGACTTGGTTTGAGTATTAAAATTAATTGTCCCCCATTCTTCTTTCTTCTGACGCCATCTGTCGGGGAACGTTGAGCCACTCGTATACACGGAGGTGTCTGGCCCACCCTATTGGTGGGTTTGGACAACTAAAGTCTACCATATAAATGCAGAAGTAGCACAACGCACAGTGCCACATCGCCGCATGTCGACTAGTGTTGCTTTTACCTGGAAGCAACATAACGTCTAGTGCAGCCCTTCTACGTTTTCTGATGAGCAGGAGGGATGTAAGCAAGTCTGTGCAGAGGCAGTCTACTGTACAGCAGCTAGGCCACTTTGGTACAAGCAGGGTGCTCGCCCAGACAAAATTCAAGTCGTACTAATGACACCATCTGTAGTAAAACTTACGCAGAGCGTCCTTCCAAGTCCAACTTGCTGGGACTGACCCCCTTCTTCGTAAGAGTGGATGAAATCTTGTCGACATCTCCCCTCTCTGCCGATCTCATCAACCGATCGTCATACTTATTCCAGTCAGCAGTTTGCTAGAAAGGAAAGATAATATTAGATGCTTATTATCACATATAGCGCTCCATAAGAATCAACACCTAATCACCGGGCCGTAATGAAGAGTTCACAGAGATGTGATGGACTAATAAGTAAACAAGCCGATTCTCGTTTGAGCGAGCGACGTCACCGCTAACTCGTTGAGCCTGTTTAGACGGGCAGATCGTCATTGCCTCTTTCGAACGAGAATGGGTCAATCTTTCACATTCACTGTATAAGTGACTGAGAACGACCAAATGATAAGTGAACGAGCCAACAACGCTTTTTACGCCTGCAGAAAATGGGCAAAGAAATAGTGATTTGGGGATTTATGTACTTTAAGAACAGGGGTCGTCATTCCCTAAAACTCCAAGTTTCCTCATCACAAAGATCCCCATTGCCAAGATCCCTGCAATCAGATTTTTGCCATGAGAATTAGCAAGAATTGTGAAGTCCAATAATCTTCTCTCCAAATTACTACAAGCGTCTTGGCAGCTCATCCATCTACAGGTGCTGCCAAGATACACAGCATCAACTTTTATCACTACACCCAAAAAGTTATTATTGTGGAAATACAAAAAGTTAGACTTGCGAAATGTGAAAAAGCTCACAAGATGGACTTCCAATGTGATGAATCATTTATTGCAATAGTCTCGTCCAACTCACGACAACATGAAAACAACTAAGGCCTTATGTCCACCCGCACGCACGGATACCACTGCCGAGTCTCGCTGTAATATCAGTGCGTGGAGAGGAAACGACTGTTTCTTACCTCGCCGGGTCCAGCGCGGATGTCCTCTGAGCAGGGCTGGATCTTCTTTCTTCAGTGTGGTGGATGCGTCCAGGGTGGCTGGCGGATGTGCCCGGCGCATGCACAGTGCTCGCTTTGTTTTTGAATCCCCTGCTTTACCGCGGATATGTGGCACCTCCACAGCGACGGCTGCGGGTGTGCCGCGCTGGGGACAGCTGCCATTGATTTCAATAGAAGCAGTCCCTGCGGGATCCACAGGACAACTGAGCAGGCTGTGATTGCTTCCCATGTGTACGACCCGCACGGCGGGGAAAAAAAAACAACTAAAAAACATCACATCCACAAGCATTAAGTTGCCCTACAGATGCTAATGCATCCCTACAGGCAGCTAGAGCTGTGGGATCTCCTGTGCGGGGGACATACTCAGATTTGATAGTTAAAATCCGCCCGTGGACATTGGGCCTTATAGACAAACAAACCAAGTTCCAGAATATCAGTCTGCTACATTATAAGCGATATTCGAGCGCCAGTTTTATGCAAATCTGAAATCACTCTTTTGGATGAATTCATGCACACTAGTGATTAATTCCTCGCAGTGTGTTCTACCTTTGGGAGTTCCCTTGGATTGCCTCGCCCATCGATTTCGATAGGACCTTAAAAGCCATTGCATGCCGTGTGATGTGCACGCAAGTGCGATGTGAAGTCTCCCATTCAAGTCAATTTCATGAGGATTACAATTTCACAAAAACGCTTCACATCGCCGTAAAAAACAAAAAACAAACCACAAAACGCACATTGGCAAGCGCAGAATTAGACTGAGTTTATTAGCCACATATCGCGCTCGCCTGTCCGTATGTAGCCTTAGGCAACTTTCTGGGGCTTGTAGTACGGCTATGTTTTAGTGCCTGTATTACAGTTGCAATATTGCGGAATCCTGAGGCTTCGTTGCATCCCAACGATTGAATCCTGGTTCAGTAGAGCTGCGGGTAATGCGGATGTAATACATATTTTTCAAGCTGGTCCCACTTTGAAGGATTTAAACCGACCCATAAGTCCTAATAAGGCAGTGATATAGGTGCATGGATAATAACGTCATTACACAGGAATGGGAACTTGATCAGGGCCGCACGCTTGTGTCTATAGCCGGTCGTAACTAAACCAAGCTGGCAGTTTAACGGAAAACAAGGAAGGCTTTACAAGCAGGTCCAAAGACAGCAGTAAAAAGGAAAACAAAAAAAACATTTGACAGCACATTTTTCTTTGAGTATGATCATTGCCTTTAATTATGGCATTTTGAAATAATCACAACCTGTCCTAAAAGTTGTGAAAAGTTGTAAATCTTTACTGCGCTGCCTGAATGGGATCATTAAAAGTTTCCCTATAACATGGAAAACCTTGTAATGCACATATGAACATCCTTAATGGGATTAAACTAGGATCACACCTTATACCTTACTCACAGGATAGGGGACAACGTGCTGATTATCGGGGTCTCACTGCTGGAAAATGTGGTTCCTGCATTCCCCTCTGCCCATCACTGCAGGGAGTGCTGCCCCAGCATGCGCAGTCGGTGCTCCATAAATTTCAATAGGGCTGATGGAAATCCCCGAGCGCTTACTGCTCGCCTATTTTCGGTGGTCTCATTGAAAGTGAATGGAGCGTACTTGCGTAACCCGTGCTCCATTCACATTCAGTCTTCTCAATGCGGGGTGCAACAAGCCCACAATGAGGAAGAAGATATAAATAAAATAAAAATAATTCTTGTTATTTGGATAGGGTCAACTTATTCCGCAGAACTTTCAGGTAATTTATCACCCCCCACCCCAAGTTGGGTACTCATTTTACCGACCTCGGAAGGATGGAAGGCCGAGTCAACCTTGAGCCGGCTACCTAAACCAGGCGGTGATTGAACCCACAACCTTCAGGTCGTGAGCGAGAGCTTAGGACTGCATTCCTAGAGGACACAGAAACCCCATTTCTTGGGATCAAAACGGGGCCTCAGCAGTGAGACCTACTGCTCAGCAAGTTATCAGTTTTGTGGAAATGCCCCATCCTACGGAATTGGTCTTGTACACACAAAAATTGTGAACTACGGATCTTCGCAATAACCTTATGCATTTTTTTTTTCTTTTTAACCCGGGCTGAGAATTTCATGATTCTCCTTTGCCCGATTGAGCTGGTGACATCATCAACTCGCTCGCATTGCAGAATTCTCGCTCACTTGTTGTTCAGCATTTCATATTCCTATGTGAACCCCTGAACGATCAGTATTTAAATGGCACAATATGTGCCCGAGCCGGCTGAAACTGAACGACGTACGAGAAGCATACAATTCTCACTAGTTGTTCAGTTGTTGGCTTGCGGTTAAACCAAACAATTATCGTTCAGTCTCGCTCGTTTGAACGATTATCTGCACGCTAACCGTTCCGTCTAAACGCAATATTAGACTGCAAATTAAATGGTCAATGTGAGTTAATGAATAATTAGTGACAGCAAATGCAAGTGATACTATCAGCCTGGCACTTGCTACACAGCCATGCTAATAGGGATTACACAGATGACCGAGTTCTGCACAGCAGGAATGCCGGTACTTGCAGGTGCCCCATCCCTTTACTGGACAGGTGTCATCTACTTTCAAGCGTTGCACTACATTAAAACTAGGAAATATGCACATATTTGCATTGTTTGGGTAGAACAAAGAACGAACCCAACTGTTTACGCAGACAGTATATGTCTATTCTATAGAATCAGGGAGACCCCGTCACAAGTTAAAAGAAAGCTGCCCAAAATTTAAGGCAATAATAAAGTAGTAATTAATTGCAAGCCTTAGTACACAATAACCCAAATCACATAAAAGATGACGCGCCAATAAACAAAAAAAGTGCTAAGTGCCACCAGAAAGGAACTATTTTTGTCAGTGTGGTCATACGGTTTAGCGTTCATGTGACAAGTATCTTTAAGACTATCGTACAACATCTCAATGCTTACCTTGTGCTTGGAAGAACAGGTAAACCAGGGTGTCATCCTGGTCCTCCCAAGCTTCAAACCAGTTACCAGGTTGCACGGCGTTTGCTGGCGCACCACCACGTCAGCACATGTTCACGTCCTAAACACACTATGCCAACATCCATCTGCCCTAAAGGTAGGTGCCCCCTTCCTGCCCAGAGACAGGGGAGCACCAAGCTGTCATATCCCAGTCATTTCTCTCCTGCTTCCTCGCCTCTGTAGGACTTGGAAGTTGTTTGTGATGTTACGTCCCCCTCCTCCTCCTCCTCCTCAACGCTGCACCCCTCGCTCTACTCTTTGAGGCTCGGCTCCTCACACAAAAATAGTGGCTTCTCCTAAATCTCGCCCCTTGTAAACACAACGTCTCTGGCCTTTGTCCCAGGGGGAGGGTTGCTCTATTTTCTGTCTTGGAGGAGGTTAACAGCTGAGATAGTGAGGAGGATCTGTACACACATGCCCTGCATTCCCATGTACTGAGCCATCCGGCGGCCTCCTATCTCGGGGCAGGGAGCATTAGAATAACAATTACAGCACTGACAGCGGGCTTTACAAGTCATTGGTTAGATGTCCCCATCACTGACGGAGGAAGGACAAGAGTCGCCATTCTTTCCAACATCAAAAGATGAAAGTTAAAGTTCTGGGAAATGTGAAAGCAATCTTTCTTCAAAAAGCACACAAACACGAATTATCTAGTGCTGCTACACAACGAGTCGCCTGATGGCCATCAATTATACAAAGTAAATCAAGTGTTCTGTGAGGAAAAAAGTTCTGGGTTAACAAGCGGCTCTTCATAGAAAAACTTGAGGTGGACCTAAAACTGAATTAAAAAATTGCCAAGCTGCCCATAAAAAAAATATATATATATAAATTTAAAAATAGTAGATTTTGACCATTTTGGCCAACTGTCATTGTGAACATTTTATGTGAACTGTGTGGCGATTAAAAATCTCATGCAAGATTTTTTTTTTTTTTTTAAATCAAAGTACTTCCCCAGTGGGGAACATGGGCAGAAGTACTGTGGTGGCATCCATGGGCACCGACTACAGTATCTTTTACACAGGACTGTTAGTCGTTCAGTGAATGGAGGGTGCTGGGAGAGCTCTTCCGGTTGCCACCTCCATTCACTGTGAACGACTGTGATTTTACACTGAGCAAGAAGTCTCTCGCTATTAGAGTTTAGTGATTATTGAAGTAGTTGGGTTGGGAGTGCCCAGATACTCCTGACTCAGACTTCCATTAAAATGTAATAGGTGTAAAAAAGTCAGGTTCTCTAAATTTAGCCTCTTTGAAGAGTGGCGGCGGCTCAGTGGTTAGCACTGTTGCCTTGCAGTGAAGGGGGTCCCAGGTTCAAATCCCCATCATGGTCAGATTTAGAGATGAGCGAACGTGCCCGTTTAGGGCAATTACTCGAACAAGCAGCGTTTTTTTCAAGTAACTGCCTACTTGGGCGAAAAGATTTTGGGGGCGGCGGGGTGGAGCTCTCTCCCACCCGCTCACCCCAGCGCCCTGCGAATCTTTTTGCCCGATTAGGCAGTTACTTGAAAACAAGCGATGCTCGATCGGGTAATTGATCTAAATGTGCACGTTTGCTCATCTCTAGTCAGATTCAAACCTAGAACTCCAGCACTCGTCTTTGTAGCAGATTTCTTGATTGTGGAGCTTAATAAGCCACAAATCCAAAACAGATTATGTGGTATCCATACTTTATGCATGAATATGTTTAAGTAGACCACACTCACTTGGTCTACATAAACTTATGGTTCAGGTCTGATGCTCACGGTGCCCATTGTAGGCATAGTCAGCGGTGGAGATGGGTCAGTATGGGCATATTGACCAGTCTGCATCTATGCAATCCCATACGTAGGCAGCAGCGATGAACTGTGTGATCTGACACCTTTCAATGTTAGCCAACAGTAACTTTTCAAGCAACTTGTGTTAAAGCATTTCCCCTGTGGGATGATCAGACAAGATGGGCTAGTCTTCACTCCCCACATGCATCAAAGAGCCTTGGCCACCCACAACCCTATCAACTCAGCTTCCTGTGACCACTTTTGGAAGGTAATCACCACTATATACCAGGAACACGCCACAAGATCTGAGATGTTCTGACCACGTCATATACCCACATCACAATTTGGCCATTGTCAAAGTTGATCGGATCCTTAAGCTTGCTTTTTTTTTTTTCTGCTTCAATCAAATCAACTTCAAGAACGGCCTACTTACTTGCTGCCCGATACCCCACCCCTTGACAGGCACGATGTAACCAAGCTAATCAGTTAATCCCTTCGTCTGTCAGTGGTTTTAACATTATGGCAGATTGTGTTAGGTCTCACCATAACAAAAAAAAAAAAAAAACAACTAAAAAGTTTCTTTAGCAAACATTGTTACACGCACATGGTACAAGTCCATCCGTCAATTCTACATCGCCTTTTTCTACCACTGATACTTTCTATACCCAAGCTCCAGAGAGAAGTAGTATTCGAGAACTTCTTCGCAAGCCTGATTTTGGCTTGGCAGCAAGACACCAGAGAGTCCCTTTCAGGGGGTAAAAGAAATAAATGACAAGATGTGGTGACCGGAACGAGAGACGAGCCGCGAATACCAAGTACATAATGTACATGAATATTAATGGTTTTCTTTTCACCACCGCAATGTTTGACAATAACTTCACCCTTCTTGTCACTAAAATATTATTGCCATTCAGCAAGCGTGAGAAACATGAAAGCCGGGGGAGCTGACGTCTGGCTGCGGGATCAGGCGGCCGCTGGTGAATGAACATTGTGCTGCAGGGGAAGTGGACAAGTGAATAGAGAGAACGGGAGGACTCGTCTGCCAATCACCCTCCCCCTCCTAAAAACTCTGCGGTGGAACAATAGCTCATTACATGGTCCGATTAAAGGGGAAAAAAAGTTGAGATTAGAGAGCCAGGAAACCACAGCAGCATTTCCCATGGCCCCGGCAGGGGCTGCTCTATACATCTCCACAGAAAGGAGTGTACAAAGAAACTTTTATAATGGAAACGGCACTTTCTAGAGGAAAAAAAGTTTTAGAAATGGTATCGCAGAGGAGCAAAGCAGGATCAGATCAATATATAGATATATAAGCACAAGGGGTCTATAAAATGTTCAACTAGCAGATGCTGAGCTTATCAGCTTTACATGGATGTACGGCTGCTGCCACCAGCGGCGCTGCCACTTCCTGTCAGCAGAGGTGCAGAGCAGGAGGGAAGCCATATCAGTTTGGCGAATCAGAAGCACCATGAAATCCCTTATTTCCCAACCCACTCATACTGCCACCTAGAGACGCTGTTCAGCAAGTGTAATTACACATTCTAGTTTAAAGTTATTAGAGCCTCTCAGTGGCCTTAAAGCAACCCTCCGGTCCTGGACAGATAACGGTAGCTGAGAGATGGCTCCCTGATTACCCGATGCACACTGTGCATTAGTTTGCATCAGTAGACTAAGACCCCATATGGTGCTTTGACTGACCAGTGCTAGTCACACCGCTGAGAAGCCCACCAATCCAGAGAACGGGAGTCCCAGTATTTCCCCTCCTCCTCCTCACTGCAGGCTTATGGCACTCCATGCAATGAGGAGGTGGTTAAATGGAGCGATGGCAGTGCGCTGCATTCACTTTAAATGGTACTGCCATGGCACGAGTACTCGGCAATTTCCATCAGTCCCAATGAAATGAACGGAGCAGCAGCTGCACGGGCCTGGCCATCGCTCCATTTAATGTGCCGTTATTAAAAGGTAGGACTAGGAGAGGGACACATGACTCCTGTTAAGATCATGGGTGACCTTCACCAATCAAAAAGTTATCCCCAATCCCGTGGTTGAGGAATAATTTAAGATTTTGAGATAACCCCTTTAAGTTCTTCAGTCCCAGAGACTTATCTCCTCTACACTCATCTTCATTGCTAAGTAACTTAGGCCATGTTCACACTGCTGCCATCAATGGCTTGGCCACTTCTGGCAGCAAGAATAGGGCGGCAGACCGTACTAGCCTTGCCATTAAAATGACAGATACTATGGACTCCACTCTAAGTCAATGAGGTTTGAATCAGACATGTGAAAGGACCCAGCAAAGCATGGTGTCTTCTATTACTAGCAGAAACCATGATGGAAATGAGAGCTGATCCTTAAAGAGGCTCTTTGGTCCCGGGCAACAGTACAGCCATCTTGGTGACTACTTGATACACACCATGCACTGGTAAACTAAGACACTGCTCACATGAGCGGCACCGGCTAATCAGAGCAGCATGTACCATCTTTGACTATCAATGTGCGAAGTGCATCAGGTAGCCAGAAAAATAGTGCAGCCATCTTGGTTTATCTGAGACCAGAGGGTCACTTTAATTTCTCAAACTTTATAGAAGTCGTCAGTGTTGAGACAGAAACTAATATGTACTAAGCAGAACTAAGTAGTTACAATTGCATAGAAATATTGGGTGGTACTATAACCAGTCTGTTCACGTATTCATGAAAGATCACTCCTTCCAATCAGGGCTAATGCCTGCCAGGCAGAGGGCACAGAGCCCAGCTTGAAATCGAATTAATGGGCAACTCCACCTAGAATGCACAATTTTTCAACTGTTTTGCCAGTTGATCCCTAAAATACCACATTCATCTAGAAAATAAATCCTAGACAACCACTTTAAACCAATCTATGTCGAATATATCAAACTATACCACGGTCTCAGTGTTGGTGAGGCCGGCCGCAATGATTTTGCGAAACAAGTGTGCTACCGCAAAGTCAGAAGCGGTTTGAAGCAGCGCAAAACAGTAGCAAACAGGAGAGGAGTATACAATGTATTTTATTTAAATACTATTAAGCCCCATTATAACTGAGTGGGGGCATAAGGGTGGCATTATTACCGAGTGGGTTACAAAAAGAGGTGCAGATTGTGTAGGGCCTACAATGGATAACAAAAGGAGGAAACTATTACTGTGTAAAGCACCCCGGGTGGTATAATTATTATTTGGGGCACTATGGAAAGATATGGAAAATGGAAGCAGGTTGCTGGAAAACTGAGGAACCAAAACACATCTGTGTGTCACTCTGTAGATATGAAAAGTGACCAGGAGAAGCTGCCATGGAGGTCTGGAGCAGATGGAGAAGAAAAGGGAAAGTAAATTACTCTATTCAAAAAGGAAGTTATCACTGGATATAACAGTACTGTAATCACTTACACTACAGAGTGCCTGTGTAGAGCAATTATCTACTGCCATATTGTCACTGTGTGGTGGCAATATTGGTCATCGTATAGCGTTATTTTTAGTAATAGTATGGTGATAAAATGCAGCTATGGTTGTGGGGTATTCTTGTCCTTCATATACTGGGTTATTATTGGTAAAAATGATCTTGACAGTGGTCTTCATTTGGTAAAAATATGGTAGCATTACTCAGTCACTATATAGTAGTAATATATTATAGTGGGTCCATCTTTCGATGTTCAGAAGTTGGAAGGTATGTTTCATAGAAAAACGACTCTGGCGAGCTCTGCATGCTGCGTAGGCTTCCAAACTCTACTGTGGCTGCAGCTAGGGGGTGAGCTGACCCACGCCCAATTGTGTGTGACCCTTAGCTGCTGGTGGTGGCCCACCGACAACGAGGTCAAGTCATAATTTTCTCCCTCCAGGACCACTTTGGGTTCCGTCTACCAAACTGAAGCAGAAGTTGTGAAGTAGCCGTTGTGACTGTAACACTTGTTTACGATGACAGCAATAGATCAGGGAGATCTTTAAAAAGCTTGTCTTCTAAATAAAATAACACGGAGGCATCAACACATCTGAGTGACATCCCGGCCGGCCTGATTTATACCCGTCTAGAACCGCACAGGATTCCTGCCCAGCGTCACCAAACCTTCTGTCTGCGCAGACCGTAAATATAACATTTTTCTTGGGACCCTTAAGGCTCTTAATAAAGTCCAAGAGCGCAGAGAGGTATAAAAAGACAGGCAGTATTTAAAGGTCTCACAAGGTGACACATTGGAGAGAATTACTGGGGACACAGCAAGAATGTCACCGGAATCTGCCCACGCTCACAGGCTTTTTCTGGTCTTCTGTATCCAACCCATAGCAGACTATCTAAACCAGTCGCACTCCAGGCTGGTGGTCCGAGGGGCTACATGCCCAGGCAGCCTGCCGAGGGAGTTAAGAGTTGCTCAATACAGGAAAAAGAAAAGTCGCATCATACACGATTTTTCTTTTAAAACATTCATAGCAGTGGGTGGATTTATAGTTCGGGCTCTCACACAACCGTTGTTTCACCATGTAGTGCACGTGCGGGTTTTGCGCACCTAATAAGCGGTAACTAACTTTACACTACTTTACACCAGTGCCGTGCACACAGTGTGTGCAAAAAAACGCACTACCTTGGCACGTATTACGTACATATACACGCCAAGTTAGTGTATAGGGGTTTGTTAGTACGCAATGTATTGCGTTGCCGCACGGGAGATATGCACGCGGTAAACAGCTTGCGTGAGAGCCCCCTTCTATTGAGAAGGTTTGCAACATAGTTCTGGCACAAGCATCAACTGGAATTTAAAAAAAATCAAAAATCAAAAAAAAAAAAAAAATCAGGACTACTAAAGCAGCACTAAAAGCGAAGTATTGCATCCATCAACAACTTTCATGGAGCTGTAACATGGCACCCAAAGAAGTCGATGGGGTCCTACTCTATTGCCTCCAAGTGAGAACTGCTCTGTACGGGTAGATTGACACATGCAGTTGCGAACTCAGTTTGCACTCCCTTCTTTTTTTAAATTTATGGTTCCCAGACTTACATGCATTAACACATGCTCTAAGTGCAAGGTTTTGTTTTTTTTACGCACCCATGGATTCGAATAGGTGACTTTCGGGCGGAAATCACAACAAAACAGGACAAGTTGCAGTTTTTTTTGTTCGGACTATATCAAAGTGAGTCAACCTTGGTGGACACCAGAAGAGTGGGGTGCATTAGGCACTCCTGGTGTCCATCATCTGATAGGCCAGACACAATGGGGCCTATTTAAAAACCCTCTGGTTAGCAGAATTCTGACATCCAGAAGTTGGAGTTCTGTATGCTGCACCTCAGCACTTTTTCAAGAAGTGGGAGAGGCCTAGCTATAGGTGGCGTGGCCCATCTCTTAATATAATCTACGCCAGGCACTGGTGTGCAATATACCAAAAAAAAAAAAAAATATTTGCTCTGGCTCCTAGCTGGCAAAGGTTTTCATCTGGAGCATGGAGGTGCCGCTAATGGAACATAGGAGGCGCGCACCTCTTAATACGCCAAATGTTGTGGCTTCCATTTATAAGACAGAAACCTGAATCCAGATGTGAAGACGGCCCAACAGGCTGCTGTGCAGAAGGTCCACACGCCGCTGTAGGCAATCCGACCCACACGTATGTGTGCAAGTTGTCCCGGTCGGTCACCAGTGGGAGCACCCGAGCGCACAAAGTAAATGAAGCAGGTGGAGCGAATGGGAGAAGAAAAAAGATAAAAATATTACAAGACTTGAGTGTGATTGGATGATGACGGATGAGACAGACATGTAATCACCTACGCGGTGCTGCGTCAGCGCACGTCACACGGTAAGCGTGCCACCTACAGCAGTAATGATAACTAGAGAAGGAGGAATATAGGAACAGACGCCGCCATCACTAATCTCATGTTTGTACAGCAGGCAAGCCATATCAGGACAACGGGCATTCAGTATACAGAAGTGATGCTCATGCCAACCAACCCGAGTCTCACCATTCCTGTATACCAATCATTAGCTGATAGAATTTGGTATGAGACATTCTGGGGAGATTCATCTATGGCTTTGCACGGTACAAGAGCCCATCTCTCCCACAGTGCCATGTGCGCTAGATTTATCAACACCACGGTGTTATTTTTCCGAAAGCATGGTAAATGATAAATGAGCTGAGATGGAAGCTACATACCACCACAACACGGGTACTGAATGCAGAACTGCAACTTGGATCGCACCCACATCTGCATTAGGCCGGCTTCACACGAGCGCAGAGAATAGAATCCATTGAGGTCACCGAGTTTGTTCCCATTTCTGTATTTTGGCGTGCGCATTTCAGTCGCACAAAAGTAGATAGAACATGTTGTATTTTTCTGCTTATTTGGGCACCAAAGGTCCCCATAGAAGTTAATAAGTAGATGGGTGGGTGGGGTGCGTAAATACAAGTGCAATACGCAAGGACATACATGAAATACTGCGCAATTACACTGGAAAGAACACATCTGGAACTCTGACCATGTCAATCAGTGTCTGTCCCGCACACAAAAAACGTGCCCTGCAGACAGGAAAAAAAAAAAAAAAGTAGAACACGCTGAAACGTACGAAAAAGTCTCCCTCATCGCGCAAAAAGTTGTGCTTACGGTTATTTTTATGCTCCAACACCGCAGTGGGGTGGGGATTCTACACTGGAAGTAACCTGCTCTTGTGACATCTGAATGGAGGTTGCCACTAAATTCTGACAAGTCATTGTACGGCCACATGCAACTTTGTCACTTTGGCGCAAGTCATTCAATCATATCCTTAATCCCTTGAGGGATAACAGATTGCATCATGCTGACAGATCCCTTTAACATGGAGCAGGGGCTCATGGGCCCAGGTGCAAAAGTTTATCTTGGGCCCCCCAACTTCTCTTAACCCCTTCATGGAGTATTTAATTAGACTATGTGGCAAACACTGCAAGGCCATCGGTGGTGAACGTGGAAGAGGTTGTGCTGCAAGCTGCTGGGACATGGCAGCGGCGAGTGAGCCAAACTGGTTGAGTTTCTTGCAGCTGCAGGGTCGCGGTGACATTCACTTACACTGTATGTGATGCCAGTAGAGCAACACTCCGATCTTTGCCCGTGCAACATGTTACAAGGTTGCTATGCAGCCTTACCTGCCTATTAAGCTACATGGCGGATTCGATCGCGTGACATGAAGATCACTATGTTGCACTGCAACGTCATACTTTAATGATAGTCAATGGAGTCCTGTTGCAATCTGTGACCCCATGTGATTGCAATACGGCAGTCGCAAAAAGTACAATCTTACCATCTGAATATAAAGCAGTACATTCACTTGAAGTGTGTTAATTTTCTTTGTTGGAAAATGCGCACCAAAACTTGCGTCATTTCCACGTTAAACTCTGCACCATGTTAGCAAATTTTGGTGTGGATCTATTGAAAAAGTGAAATTGGCCGCGGATCCGCATCAAACGCCACTAAATTGGTTCTACTTGGATTTTGGTGCGGATTTTCCGCTGTGTACCATTTCCAGTATGTATCAATGTGCCCTTAAGGTGCCTTTACACCTTTAACAGCTGTCAGACGAACGATCATTCACCGTCAGCAGTTTCCCCCAGGTCCACCATACATACAAAACAAAAGCATCAGGCACTGAAACTGAAGCTGCCCCCATACATATTCAAAACCGTAATCCAGCCCCACCATCATTGGTGGGCTGGGATGACTACAGTGAGTGCCTATGGGGCCTTTGATGTATTCTACTCTATGGACTGTAATCGTAGCAGCCAGCACTTGTTCCAGAGAGAGATGGAAAAAAAGAACAATGCATTCCACAGTGACTATGTTATAGCTTCCGCCTCACCCTACCCGTTAGTATAGCGCACTATAAAAAGAACAAAAACACCACAAATGGCAAAATAAACTATTTTACAAATTTAAGGGCTTAGTTCAACGCTTTCACATAACATACCCATGTAACAGAAGACAGCGCAATACTTACAACTATTGCACTTTTTTCCCCCCTGGTGAACAATAAAAATAGACAGTATTATAGAAAAGCATTAACATTCTGTCATACACCGCCATCTAGTGGTCAGCTAGTAAATGACAGCCCACTGATGAGAAAAATAACACCCTGACCACCATAAAAGGAGCGTAAAGTATACTAATGGGCCGTTAATACTTAGAGCTTGTAAGGTCAGTGTCACAAAACTATTTTAAAAGTAGTTTTGACTGAAATTTGGACCAAATATTATAACTGTACTTTTTTACATTTACTGTAGAGAGGCACACAGCTACACACTGCCTAGAAACGTGGCTGCTTCTCCTTTCAGTAGCTCATTTGGATACCATATCTATGCTCAAAAGGCTCCAGAGAAACAATGCCATGCCGCAGCCTTTAATCTAAGGAAATGGACGTAGTCCATAGGGCGGTGACCCTCAACAGTCCACACTGCTAGTTGTTCCGCTCAGTTAAAAAGGAAAAAAAAAAAATTGTGAATTGAAAGGTTTTCTTTAATAGAAGGGGTTAATGTGTGCAGTTTTATATACCACACTCTAATTCTCTCTACTCCGATCCCAAGAGCGAGAGAGAAAGATGATGATACAGTGCAGACATGCCGGGAAAGTTTGTAGTATACCAAACTTTCTAGGTAATGCTGTGATTGGTTAATTTCTCAATGACCTAATCGGGTTCCAATGACAGTACCCGAATAGGCTGTTAGTCGCAGCCTCTATCAGGTGTTTTACTCACTGTGGGATGGGGTAGGCGATTGCAATTTCCAGTGGAGTGCCTGACATAAATTTACGTTGCTGCTGCACAGGGCCAAGGCAGCAGCGATGTAAATTCCCCATGGGTGGGCAAAAGAGGGTTAATTATCTTACATAAAAATAGGTAATCATTGCCTTTTAATGACTAGCTACCTTTGCAGGGAAGTGTGCGCCTCCCACCATTTGCAGTCTCTCACCTCCCCCCCCCCCCCCCTCTTTTTTACCATTTTGCCCTCCCACTTACTCATTGGTTACTGAAAACACAGACCCTGTCGCTGCTGGTCTTCAAAAGAACCCTAGCCGTTATGGTCTCTGGCTCGTTTTGATGTTCACAGCAGCGGCGACAGTTCAGCCGAACCAGCGAGAGACTGCAGCAAAGCGCTCACTTGAAGACCGCTCGCCCTCATATATGTACATTCAGTGGACTCTGCATCCAAGGAGCGTGCGTTGGGGAGGAAGGGGTGCAAAATCTCAAATGCATGCCCGCTGAAGAACCTCATGCCCCCCAGCGAACTAAAAATTGTGGTCCATGTAAAGGCTTGCAATAAATTTGTTCCACAATTGAACAAGTGAGCAACATGTGCTCTGTGAAAAGCACAGTCACTCATACGCTTTAGCGACTACTCCGATAACAGTGGTCCCGTGTAAAGCACCCGTAGGGCCCTTTTACACGGCAATATAGATCTGAACAAGCATACAGCCACTGGCCATGTAGTGACCTTAGATTGCTTGCTTGGCATATACACACACTGAGCAATTAGTTTCAATCGTTCATTGGAACATAACCTTGCCTCTAGTCAGCGCCGCCGCCGCTTTCTACTCAACAAATAGTACGCCAGTTTACAGCAAACTCTACAGCAGGAGATAAATGATTATTTTCAGGTCCGCATGAAAGATCTCATCAGCCTTAATCTAATCGTTTATCATCTGCTAGCTGCACGCATTTACACTTAATTACTGTGCAAACCACTCAAGCTAACAAGCATTCGCACGATAACTGCGCCGTGTAAAAGGGCCTTAAAGGGAACCAGTCAGCAGATTTTTGTGATGCAATCCAAGCGTTGCATTGTGTACACGGAATAGAAGCATACCAGAGAATGCGAAGTTCTCCTGCGCGGTATGAAAATGATGCAGCGCAGTCCGATGGGCACCCACAGAAATGCACTTTCATCCGTTTCTTAATTTTCCATCACCATTGCGTGACAATGGTGACGGAAAAAAACCCCAAAAGGGTGCAAGGTTTCTGTTTTATTAAACATTGCTTCCTTTTTCATTTCCATTTTCTGCTCATCTGCTACCATGACAGAACAGCTAGATGGAATCCAACACCACGAGTGTGAACTTCGCCGCAGTCATATTTCCTCTAGCAAAGTTTTACATGGTTTAAAAAAAAAAAAAAAAAAAGTTGAAAACTTGTGGTTTTTCCTACATTTCTTAGCTACGATGACTACTCCGCAAGACTTAACAGTACATTAGAAATAACCTTCACATCTCAACTCTCGCACTGTCCGCTCTGATCGCCTGTCCCTTTATTATTTTTTTCCCACTGGCTTTTTATCTCTTCTGTTTCCCATATTGGCCTTTCCCAGATGTGTGATGCTGGAAACATTCTGCCTTCCTGTTGTGTTCCTTGAACTTTATTCCAAAAAATACAAAGTCCAGGTTTCTCTAAGGAACCCAGTACATTTTCCTTTATTAGCACTTCACAAACTTTATATCGCGGCCCAGACCGCTGTGTTCCTGGCTCACAACCTTGCTCATGTCTCTGTGCTTCTTTAGGATCCAGTAGGTTGGCACATCTGGAAGTTTCTGCCCGCTGCCAAGTTTCTTGCTGATGGAGGATAACCACTTGCAGCTTGCTGATCTGCTCAATCATTGAAATGGTGGTGGGGGGTATTAGTGCTGCGTGGTATTCTCTTGACTTTTACACAAACAAAAACAATAGGTTTTTTTAATGGTTTGCCATCATAGCTCATGAGACGAGAATGTCACACTGGTAACATCCACTGAAATATGAAAAGTGATCTATTGCTTAAAAGGGATTTTCCCTGTTGCAGGAAGCAGAGAGCTCTGTACACTGCACAGTGGCCCGCTTTGGTATTGCAGGTTGAGTCCTATAAAAGTGAATGGGACTCAGTAGCCTGCAGTACCAACCTAGGCCACTGCACGAAATACATAGCCGTATGCTGCAAAACAGATAAAATAAGGCAACCCGTTTTAAAAACTTCTATCATAGAATGGTAGAGTTGGAAGGCACCTCCAGGGTCATCGGGTTCAACCCCCTGCTCAGTGCAGGATCACTAAATCATCCCAGACAGATATTTGTCCAGCCTTTGTTTGAACACTTCCACTGAAGGAGAACTCGCTACCTCCTGTGGTAACCTGTTCCACTCATTGATCACCATCACTGTCAGAAAGTTTTTTCTAATATCTAATCTGTGTCTCCTCCCTTTCAGTTTCATCCCATTGCTTCTAGCCTTCCCTTGTACAAATGAGAATAGGGCTGATCCCTCTGCAGTGTGACAGCCCTTCAGATATTTGTAGACATCTATTAAGTCTCCTCTCAGCCTTCTTGTTTGCAAGCTAAACATTCCCAGATCCTTTAACCGTTCATAGGACATGATTTGCAGACCAGTGGTAACTCTTTTATGAACTTGCTCCAGTTTGTCTAGGTCTTTTTTTTTTAAAGTGGGGTGCCAAGAATTGGACACAGTATTCCAGATGAGGAATACTAAGGAAGAGTAGAGGGGGATAATGACCTCATGTGATCTAGACTCTATGCAACACATCCCAGAATTGTGTTTGCCTTTTTGGCTGCTGCATCACATTGTTGACTCATGCTCAGTCTATGACCTATTAGTATACCCAAGTCTTTTTCACATGTGCTGCTGCTTAGCCCAATTCCTCCCATTCTGTATGCGCTTTCTTCATTTTTCTTGCCCAGATGTAGGACTTTGCATTTCTCCTTGTTAAATACCATTCTGTTAGTCGCCGCCCACTGTGCAAGCTTTTCTAGATCTTTCTGAATACTCCCCCTTTTATTCCCTAGTGTTAGCCATCTATCCTAGCTTTGTGTCGTCAGCAAAGTTGATCAGTTTCTCATCAATTCCCTCCTCCAGATCATTTATAAAAATGCTGAACACTGGGCCTAGGACAGAGCCTTGTGGTACCCCACATGAGACATTCTTCCACTTGGATGTGCAGCCATTTATGACCACTCGTTGAGTACGATCACTCAGCCAGTTGTGAATCCACCTCACAGTTGCCTTGTCAATCCAATATTTGGTCATTTTTCCAATAAGGATGCTATGAGATACTTTGTCAAATGCTTTACTAAAGTCAAGATAAACTATATCCACCGCATTTCCCGGATCAACCCAGTCAGTGATTCTGTCATAGAAGGAAATTAGATTAGTCTGGCATAACTTGTTTGTTACAAACCCATGCTGGCTCTGGTTAACTACTCCATTTTTATCCAAGTACTTGCATACATGCGGTTTTAATAATTTGTTCAGAGAGCTTTCCCGGTATAGAAGTCAGGCTCACCAGACTGTAGTTTCCTGGGTCCACCTTCTTCCCTTTTTTGAATATAGGGTCAACATTTGCCCTTCTCCAATCTTCTGGGACTTCTCCTGTTCTCCAGGAATTTTCAAAGATTATAGCGAGTGGTTCAGCAATTACCTCTGCTGCTTCCTTTAGTATCCTAGGATGTAATTCATCTGGACCTTGAGACTTGAATTAATTTAAGTTAGCTAGGTGTTGTCTCACCATCTCTCAGCTTATCTTTATTACCTATCATAAGGTCATTAGTTTGGATCAGTGGGGTTCTGCACCTACCCCCTCCTCCTCATCTGTTGCTTAAATGAATGGAGGGAAGAACTCATTTGAATGCTATACCAGTTCAGTTATGATCAAGAACACTGCTCCAAGCAGCGACAAAGACAGTAAACTGGCACGGTGCTCAAATAAGCACTTCGGTCCATTCACTTAAGCGATTGGTGCACATAGACCCCTACCGATCAAAAGCTCTGGCATACATTGCCACCATATAGGTGAAGAGTTTATTTAAAAAAATATGTATTAATACTTTAAAAGGATATCAGTGAGATTCCCGGCAGCTACTAAAGAGAATAGCATGGCAAGGATGCCAACATGGAGGGACAGGTTACACATACTTCCCCCGCTGCTCAGGCTGCCTCAGGACTCCGAAAATCACTTTCAACCCACTGTACCCCATAGGTAAATGATGCTAGAGTGGTCCAGTGGGCAGTGGTTAGTGGTACTGTGCTGCCTACATAAAGCGACCATCAATCCCGCCTCCTGCTCTTGATTGACGATTCAAGTATGACACAACTAGACAATCAACAGCCAGTGGCAGAGGTTGACATTTGGTTGTATCAAAGGCTGATTTCAGGGTTCCTGAGGAAGGATGAGCAGCGGGGAGGTACGTGAAGCCTGTACCCCACATCAGCGCCCCTGTTGTGCTGCTGGTTCAGTAGCTGCAGGGATGTCACAGATGTCATGCAAATGTTACAAAGTGATTGTTGTATTAATTATTTAAGAAATTCTGATATCTGAATACAATCTGCTCTTTTGTACCAACACCCATACATAAAACAAACGTTTATGGTCGGTCCCCGGGTCTTGTGCACATGCCTGTGGGCACAACATCCTAACAGCTGGTGATCCATAGGTTGCTAGCTGTACTGCTAGTATGTGTATCTATCGACATAGATGATACTGTACATACATATACATTTTGTCAAAAAAACTACCCAGGAAGGAGTTGTCAAAATCAAATGAAACTTTCTGTGTAAGATTGTAACATAAAAGGATAGGTTTATTGCAGAAAGCTGAACCCTAGTACCCTGTTGTACAGCCTCTAGCGTAGACACAAGATGTGATATGGGCGGGCATGGCGGCTCTAGTACCCTGTTGTACCGCCTCTAGCGTAGATACAAGATGTGATATGGGCGGGCATGGCGGCTCTAGTACCCTGTTGTACCGCCTCTAGCGTAGATACAAGATGTGATATGGGCGGGCATGGCGGCTCTAGTACCCTGTTGTACCGCCTCTAGTGTAGATACAAGATCCGATACAGGCAGGCATGGAGGCTCTAGTACCTTGTTGTACCGCCACTAGCTTGGATACAAGATGTGATACGGGTGGGCATGGAGGCTCTAGTACCTTGTTGTACCGCCACTAGCTTGGATACAAGATGTGATACGGGTGGGCATGGAGGCTCTACTACCCTGTTGTACCGCCTCTAGCTTGGATACAAGATGTGATACGGGTGGGCATGGCGCCTCTAGTATCCTGTTGGACCGCCTCTAGCGTAGATACAACATGTGATACAGGCAGGCATGGAGGCTCTAGTACCCTGTTGTACTGCCTCTAGCTTGGATACGAGATGCGATACAGGCAGGCATGGAGGCTCTAGTACCCTGTTGTACCACCTCTAGCTTGGATACAAGATTTGATACGAGCAGGCATGGCGGTATAAAGGTTCTGTATGGTATCCTGTGGCATATTGGTCCAAATATGCTGTAACTGTGCCTCTATGCAAATTCGTAGGCTGTCCAAGTTAGCGTCCCAAATGGTCCCATACATGTTTTATTGGCAATGTTGTGGTGACATTCCTGTGATGCCCTTGCGTGTGCGGCCGAGCATTATCCTGCTGGAACACGGCTCTTGGAAGCCGCCATGAGAGGAACACATGTTGTTGTAGGAACCACTGTATATACTCACTCCACACCTCCAGCAACTCTCACGCTAGCGTTTTTTACACGTTAATACACTATCAATTAATTGTGTACTCCTGCACGGGAGATCCACAAAAAACAAAACCCGCTAATGAGAGAGTATATATTTTGATGACTCTCTGGTGTCAGCATTTGTGGCACACATCGCCAATGTGTAGAGTTACAGTCTCTAATAGCCAGGATGGTGCATTGTTGTGGGTTAGTATTACACATATATATCTCTCCACGTCTGACATTTTACTATAGTGATTCATATTCCATAGCTTAACGCGTTTCTTCAAATGCTTGAATATATAAGGAGTTCCAGCCGAGTTGGCATTTGATAGCACTAAGATTACAGTAACAGCAAGAGCTGACTAGTTGTACTAGTGGCATTACTGATATATAATGCTTTGCAACTTTTAGGAAATTGTTCCCGCTTGGCCAGTATAACCGGAACTTTGTGAGAAGGGATTATGACAAACTGGTGTTTTTGTGTATTCGTCCCTAGACATCTGCAGCCTTCCTGCTGTTAGGACACATTACTCACTAATTGAACTTGTAAGAACAAATCTTACTTGTCAGCCGATGACGGCACCATGACCTTACCACTCAGCCATCACCGGGTCAGCCTTAAATTGTCCGAGAGTGACATCTGTCTCCAAAACATGCGACTCTGGTAACAAGCGAGTACAAACACATCAGCATGTACAGATAGATTAAAGGCGCTTTCACATCTGCGCTGGGGATTCCGTTTTTCTACTCCGATTCCGGTTCGGCCTGCTTCCTGATCAACCAGTGCCAGGTGGTCCCCACTGACTATTGTAGGGTCCACCTGATTTTTGCCTATCTGGCCAGCTTTCGGACAGAAGAAAATGCACGGCATGTAACGCTTTTTCTTCCGGATTTGTGACGGAACCTGCGGCCGGGGATTTGAAACTACTAGTCTTCTGTAAATCACATTCAGGCCATGTTCACAATAGGCTTTGTGTTTTCTATCGGCTCCTACGATGGAGCAGAGCAAACAGTGAAAATGAGATAAAATCCAGCACAAGACGGAAAGGAATGACTGCCGCATAGACCTGCCTGACCGCCGAATGCCAAAAATGATATTAGAAATATAATGACAGGCTTTACAGGTGATATTTTTCCTATAAAGCCACCCTTACTGTGGTGCTTCAATTAACATTTACCGACTACAAGGTTACAATTAATCTATCAGCCAAATAGTCACTCAAAATATTTGCTAAAGCGTACGAAAAACTGTACTTTTACAGAGATTCTTATTCACTTGTTGCTCTATTTCACGATGGCTGATTATTCGAAGACCTAAGGAGCATGAGGTTCCTTGACAGTCGTGTATTTGAAGTTTCAACCCCTCCTTAAACGCATGTTCATTGGCTATCGAGTCCATGCACAAATGCGTGTGAGCGGTCTTTGACCTAGGCCACAGCAAGCGAATGTTCTTCGGAGACCAAAACCAGCGAGACCCCTGCCCAATGAGCGTTCTTTCAAAGACCATAAGGGACTACTCCATTCAAGGAGCACACATACAGATTTGTGCTTTTCGCGAACCAATGAGCATTTATTGTGAGAGCAAAATGTTCAAAGACAAGTGGCAGGAGGAGTCAATCAGCGATCAGTGGGAGGCACACGCCAAACAAGCAAAACACCTTGCAAAGTTGCTGGCTAGTCATTGAAAGAAAATGAATAACTATTTACACTAGATGATAATGAACCAGCGACTATTTTAAAGGTGAGCTGAAACGAAAAGCGACTAGTGAACTAATTCTTGCGCATCACCTGATTGGTCGCCGTGTTGACACAGAACTGTCGCTTACATTTCCTCCATCGAGTGACTATTCGAACGACAGTTGTCCCGTGTAAAGCCGCTTATATTAAAATTTGGCAGATTTGTTGCAGAAATCAATGTGTTTGCCAGCAAAAACAGTCCCCTTAAAAGAGATTCTGTCATCAGGTTCATACAGCTAGCATGAACCCGGGACAGGGATGCCTGTTGCCCTGTGGACTTCTCAGAACAAATGCACTTTGAAGTTGGACTCATAACGGCGCAAGCCACACTGGAGCCTCTCCGCCAGCTGCATGAAGACTGACAACTTTCTCCCTTTTGTGTACAGGGAGAGAGCTGTCAGTCTACGTAATGTGGGCGGAGAGAGGCCAGCATGGCTCCGCCTCCGTGACTCAGACCTCAGCTCCATGTCAAACCTCAAAAATGCATTTATTCTAACACGTAACAGCATTTCAGAACAAGACAGCCACTGAGCCAACAGGCATCCTGGGCTCATGCTGCCCGTGGTTGTGGCAGCATGAACCTGCTAACAGAATTCCTTTAAGATGAACAGATCCAAATTTTCTTTTGGATGCAAATGCACCTAGCGGGTATAGTTAGAGATTTTCTTTGCAAACAATTCTGTAACTATTCCATTATCTAAAACAAGTCATAAACACGTTTTGGAAACACCATAGATGAGCACGAAGTGAGTTTTCAGTTGCGGACATTTCTGCATCTCTAGCACAAATGAACATACTCTAATAAAAGGCACCATGATGCATTCCACAGACGGACAGCAAATCACGAGCCGTCCCAATTGAAATTTATACCATGTATTTCAAGCTATTTTCATGCAGCAGCTGAAGTTCTTGTGAGGTTAGAAGCTTGTTCTATAGGTCATACAGTAAATGAAGTCTACTGCACGTACCTGCATTCTATAGGAATCCATACGTAGAACCGGTGGCTGTTCCCTTCCTTCTAACGGAATGACTTATCAACTGATCTTTGCATGTGAGATCACCTAAGATTTCCGTGACTAGATCATAGCACTCTAAAAATATCTCCATCTCACTAGAGCAGAAGACACATGATCTGGCAAGAGCTTCTTTTACAGGGACTTCAAGAGTGCATGCAATGTGTCAGGCTTCAATATTAAAGAAGGACATCTAAGTGGTTAAAGGTCTTGCCCGAGGAAAGAGAAAAAAAAAAAAAAAGAAGAAAAGAAAAACCCTTTCCCGATGGATTCCGGATCCAGCGGTGCTGGAACATCCACTTGTGGCCTAGTTCCACCACCGGGTCAAGTGGCATCAATACTTCCTACCTTCTCTCATTGTCTGTGACATCATTGCAAGGGCTGGCCGAATGGTTCATTTCCATAACTAAGTCATCTCCGTCATGGGTGATGGAGATAGTTATGGAAAAGAGCGAGTCATCATCCTACAATGACATCCCCAACAACAAGAGGGGGTAGCAAGTAACCACACTATGTACCCAGTGTTGGAACCAGGCCAGAAGCAGAGGTGCCAACACCACCGGACAGGATTGGGTACGTTTTCGCTCTCGCTGGACACACCCTCTAAACTGTTTTGCTTTTTCAGCCGCCTTTTTGCGTCTGTAACACAGATGTGCGCCCCAACCTGACACTGCGGGTCTCTTAACTCCAGCATCATAGATGGTTATTATACTTGGATTTCGGGTCAGGCTAGGACACACATCTGTATTACGGATGCAAAACGTGCCGAAATAGTCATGTGCTCCCGGCTTTCAAGTGATACTATCAATAGTGTTTCAAAGGGAACCTGCCAGAACTTTTTGAGAATGTCAGACCACCTACAGTTTACTGAGGCAGAGCTGGTTCCAAATCTCATCCGGTTACAGTTCCTACAGACATCATGCCTTGAGAAATTGCCTTTTTTTTAAATTTCCCGTGATGCATGAAAATCTCAGTTGACCTATCCGGTGGGTGGATCGGACAATCCCTGTTGCCCAGAGTTTGTTCCATGAGGTCTACTCTACAAAGTGAATGAGGTCTCCTACGTCAGCAGTGTTACTGATAGGAGATGCACCCTCTTGGGATCCTCACCGGCACATGCATAGCAGGCTGAATCTGCCCACAAAAGGATCTTCTACTGATATTCACATATGCTGATCTGCAACCTCTTTCAAAATTTTGATCATCCCTTGTATGACATAGTTGAGGTCATCCATGTCACACGGAGAGGGGGGCGGGGGGGGGGGGGGGATGTAACAAGATGAAATTAGGAACGAGCTCTACCTCAGTAATCTGGAACTGTAGGCTGTTTCACATGATTGCGTGAGTGAAAGTATTGAATTATATTTTCTGCATTAGTGTCGTGTCTATAACAAGAAGTATGTGTACAAAAGACACGTATTGTAGTTTTACTAACAGGGTCTCAGACACTGAGCGTGCAGATTTGTCTGAATTAACCTTTGTAATGTTTTACTAAGGGTGCTTTCACTTTCCTGCTCTGTTCAGGAAGCAGAAAAGGGGAATTCCCGCAGCCTAAAAAGGTATCGTTTCTGAATGGAAATGGACAGCGCCGGGCAGACCCCATTGACTATATTGGGGTCCACGCAGCTGCCCACTTTTGGGACGGAAGAAAAAGCGCAGAATTTGCAGCCATATCTGTGACAGAAACTCTGTGAAAGCATGCTCTATTTGGTGCGGGGTAAAATAATTCGCACGGACGGCTTTCATTGCAGTTGATGGAAGCCACCCGATTAGTGGAGATTCCAAAATGTCAATTTTGAAAATCGCCGCAAATCTGCATAATCGCAGACGCACCGTGCCCTTCATGACGCACATGCGCCGGCCAAAACACTGCATCTGGACGGGTGAGTATGTGTCTCTGACTGGGCACTAGGTTGGATTCCTCTGCGAGATTTCACAGTCGGAATCCGACTTGGCCGTGGGCATTCGGTCAGAGAGAAGTATCACACATGCTGTAGACTTTGAATTGTTGACTTTGTGGACTATATAACATCTCGCATTGCAACAATAAAACAGCAGAGCTTGGAAACCTCACTTGACTGTTTCTCATTGTACTCTTCTCCAATGCATCATCTATTTATAATTAGGTATACCTGATTGATAAGACTACGATACCCTACGAGTATCACCTAAATTAAGGGACTACTTCAACCCTTGAAAGTGCTGAAAGGTTCCCTTTAAACACATGGGGTAACATTTACTAAGCCTGGCATTTTCGACGCTGGGCTTAGTATAATGTCCCCCGGCACATAGTGCCCTTAATACATAAAGAGGCGCACGCCTCACAAACTGGAGTAAAAAAAAAAAAGGTTTTAAATATGCCCTGTGGTTCTATTCTATGCCCATCATGCTTACATAATAAACAGCACAAATGCCTTGTTTAGAAATGGTGACTATGATGAGGATGTTCGGTGTCAAAACCACAAGAGGAAAAAAAAAAATAGAATGATTTTTAGGACTTGAGGTTTCACAACACCCCATTCGTATGCAGCCTTTAAAAACTGCGAATATTAGGGCATGCTGCAGATTTTCAATGCAATTGCAACTTGTAAGACATTTCAAATTTCGCCTGGAGTTTTGCTTTGTATTTCATCCTTTCAGTTTCTGCATGTAACATATCATATAATGGTCTAAGATTTCGGCCGCTCCTGAACACACCCTAATCAACATTCCTTATGTTGTCCTTTAAAAAGGTGCCCTGCCCTTCAGTCAACTCCGAAAAGGTGGCAGGAACTCTTTCAGTTCACCATATATAACATCACACCTTATAAAAAACAACAATAAAAATAAACCCCGAGTAACATCATACATGTAACCCATCACAGTAAGTATGGGCTGCATTTAAAATACTATGAAATGTGAGCCTGTCCCTTCACACTGCAGGCAACAGATACAATCCCTAATCCTAGAGATCATGTTCTGTCTGCTGAACGTGGAATGTCCGGTTCATGTAGTCGTCCACAGCGGGGTATGCCAACACTCAGCAAGCGCATGGCAAACAGCGCCATGTGTCACATCAGTGACATTACCTGCAAAGAGTCCGTAAGACAGAAAGGGGTCCCAATTATAATAAGGCAGCCACAGAAATCTACGTTCCTATACTGTTCATTTGTTTGGGATCTGCCTGACCTACAAAGGCAAAGGGACTGCGTCATCAGAAGATTACCTAATGTATAAACCAAGTTTTAGGTTACATTTTTTCTAAATTTTTTATTTTGATGTCCAATATCAGGGCTTATTCAGGCGACCGTATATCGGCTGGGTTTTCATGTCCGGCCGATATACGATGTCCCTCTCTGCGGGGGGGGGGGGGGGAGAAGAGCTGAGAGATGTGCACTGAGCTACTTACCTCCGGATCTGCTGCGAAGTCTCACATGATGAACCAGGATGCATGCGCAGTACAGCGCATGATGCGCCGGCAGTGTCATATGACGCAGCTGGTGGTGCGCGTATTCAAGTTGTACTTATGCTGTGCTACAGCGGAAGTATAGCGTGACAGGCGGCTTCCATTGACTACAATAGAAGCCGTCTGTGCGTATGCCCGCGGCAAATAGGACATGCTGCGGGTAATTTCACGCTGCGGAATTCCGCAGTGAGTACATTGAGCCATTATGTTTAATAGAACCTAATAGCTGTGGTGAAACGCCGTGGATTTCTGCCGCGCTTTACGCGGCGGAAAATCCGTCTGTGGGCATTAGGCCAATTGGGGGGGGGGGGGGGGCCGTGACGGACTCCGCTGCAGCATTCCGCTTGCAGAGCCCATCACGGCCGTGTGCATAAGGCCTAGCTGATCACATCTGAGATTTTCAACTGGGTGGCGCAAAATATTTGTCAGACTACATTTTGACATCAGCCCTTCCAGAGGTTCCTTTTTTTCTCTTCAAAAACCGGTCATCTGAAGTTACCAAAATCAGCCAATTCAGACAACTTTTAACTCATGCGTACGGGCAGAGATTTGTCTAATTCTGGCAATTTACAAGCGTGTCGAAAGGCACGGATTTAAATTTTCTTTTACTTAGCCCAAAAACTGGTTGGAGACAAAATGTTCCGATAATTGGGCAGTGTTGACGGGGCAGCGATTGATGAATAGCGCAGACTTCAGGAGACAATGGCTCGTTTTCTCTTAAGTGACCAGGTAATGGGAACTTTCTATGCCAAGTATGCTGAACAGCAGCAGATTGTGGGCACCATTTATCTGGCAGGTTTTCCCAGCACTGCTATAAGGCGGTGGCACTACACTAAACTCATTATATGGAGGGCTTTGTGCTTCTGCTTTGATGTAACACTCGGCCCTCCTCAACCCCCACCAAACTCCTCCGAGATCAGAGGCTCTTAGAAAACGCAGAATCAGGTGGTTTAACATCTGGATTCAATCAGCTTGTCAAGATGGGGAATTTAATCTTGCATAAGGAAAAAAGAAGATTCTCCAGAAAAAGAATGAATCTCCCACCCGCAGATGCTCACACCCCACAACTGGAATCCAAAGAACGCAAAAGGTCCTTGGACGTGTGTGGGAGACAGAACCCAGCAAGTGGGCTGCCATTCTGGAACAAACAGGTCAGCACAGCAAGTGCCGCAGGACGGAGAACGACCGAATACACGTTTGCAGCTAGAAGAAGAAAAAAAAAAAAAAAAAAAAAAAGCCTTAAAACAATAGGAAAAGAGATAAACAGCATGAAAAGTCAATGGTGTCTGTAATATATATATATATTTTTTTAGGTTAAATCAGACTGTGAAGTTTAAAAAAAAAAAAAAAACAACCAAAAAATAACAAAAACACACATTAGGAAGCTGCATAAAAAACACATGTTTTTCCACAATTTGTTGCGTTTTTGTTTTTTTTATTAACCATAACACAAGTGCTCATATTTAAGAGGTCTCTGGTTTTGGTTTATAATCCCAGTTGTGTTACAAAGCCTGTTAGGTCAGGCAAGCTACTTTCCAATAGGTGGCGCTGCAATTGCATTCTACCATCTCCCATTTGCATATAAAGCCTCATGCATACAACTGCTCTGCAATAAGGCACCCATAGAATCTATAGGCACATAGTGTAGCTCGATTTCCATAGCAGGGCATACAGAGTTCATATGGAATCAATGCGGAAAATAAATAGTGCCGTGTTTTATTAGATGTTGTATTACTGGGTTAATTAAGGAGAGAGTAGAGTGCCCCACGGAGCACCTACCTCTATGTAATACAGGGGCTCCATGCACTGCTAAGGTGGCCATATCCATTAGATGGAAGCGGCCAAACCACCCCATTTTTGTGGAACTAGCTGACAATCAGATCTGTATGGGGGCGTTCCAACCCGCCCCCCCATTTTGGATGTTGGCTGAACTACAGAAGATATAATACTGCCGCTCTGTTCATGAAACATCCTATTTGCTTGTATGTATGTCAAGGTTTTCTAGCAAAATTCCACGATTTAGGAATATCACAGCAAAATCCACAACGTGTGAATAAAGAGTGTATTAGAGGATTAGTGTAAAAGTAGTTACCTGTATACTTGTAAAGAGTTATTATAGCGGTGCTATACCCTCAGAGGGATTCCATGCACATCACCTGGTCATCCATTGTGACTACCGTCATACAAACCTTATTTACTGGCCCAACAGTGAAGAATCAGCATAAGGCTGGGTTCACACAGCGCAAATCCGCCTCTGGCCGCTAATCCTGGGATTAGCCAGCCATGTTGACGAGATTTCTCAGGAAACTAGTACACACAGGGAAGGCGAATCCGTAGTGGCAAAGCCGGCACTGTGGCGCCGATTTGCCGGCCGCAGCATGTCCATTCTTATTTTTTTCCCCCCATTGCGGCCACGCTCTCCTCTGTGGGAGCGCCGGCTGCAACGGAAATGCGTGTGGCCAAGCTGCTACAAAACCCGCAGCTAGGTGCTGCGGATTTTGAAGCTGCGCTTTCCCGGTGGAAATCTCGTGGTTTTTCGCTGCAGCGGTGTGGCGTACGAGAAAAAGAAAACACACACTAATACACACACACTTTATTATGCCGGAGGAAAAACCCCGAGAGGTTTGAAAGCTCGCTAGATCATGTATTTCCATTAGGCTGGGGTCACTCGTAACGGAATTTCAGCAGAACGGCCGCACCGACTTCAAAACCTGCGTCCATTAGCCACAGGTTTTGGAGCGGTTTCGCCGTCGGCATTCCGCTGCGGCTTTCTCTACCCCCATAGAGAGGAGAGAGGCCTCTGCGGAAACAAGAAAAAAATTGACATGCTGCGGAATTGAGTTCCGCGCTGCATGTCAGTTTTCGTGCGGCTTGGCCGCAGTGTGCGAACGAGTTTTTTGCAAAAACGCATGGAAATTCTGCAGCAATTCCGCCCCATGTGAACCCATCCTAAAAGGCATCATGTCTACAGGATTACTTTGTTTCTCTTGCTGGGAAGAGTCACATAGGAATGTGAAACACTAAACGATAAGTTCACGATTCCTAACGATGATCTGCCCGTCTAAACAAGCTGCCGAGCGTGCTGGTATGATGCCAGCAGCTTGTTCGCTCGGGCACACAAGAAACGTGAGGTTCTCGTTAAGTATAAAAGCACCTTCAGCAAGTACAAAGATTATGGCCGGGATTATGGGCATGACTCAGCTATTGTGAAATGTTAGAAAAGCGATTGTTTCAGGCCTCAGCGGAGGTATTATGTCACAAGCAGGTAGATTTATTTACCTTGGGTTCTTAATGGCTTTCTCCTAGAGCGTCACCTGTTGTAATCTCCATGTTTGGCACATATACACGGAAAAAGCTCTCCGTGTACAAGCCAACTGTATCCATAGCTGCTTTCACCCAACTTCGGCCAAAAGTGTCCTTTTGACCTACTTTTCGTTTTCTTTAGACTTTATAGGAGCGCGCAGCAGACCGCTTTTGGTGTTTTTTTGCTGTATAGGAAACCACAAAGACGATGCTAAACCAATGTACTTAGTTTGGGGTTGTGTGTTTAACAATATCGCCAACTGATAACATACACCACTCTATGGCTGATCCGTGACATATCCGAAATGCTTCAACAGGAGGTAAGTCAGAAAACATCCACATAACATATGCAGACGGGGGTCCTTCCATGCTAGAAAAGTGACTTGCAGATTTGGGTGAGCTGATAGTGTATGTTACAGCTCATGAGAATGACCAGCTTAAAAGGAGTTTAAAGCTACTGTACTAACTAGACAGACTTATCACCTTCCCATAGCATAGGTGCCGGTCTCTTAGGGGCGAGACCCCCATTGGTCAGACTTCTTATCCTATGGGGAGGTTTTAAAAGTCTAATCTAGTACAACCCCTTCAAAAAGGTGGTTTCAAACCTTTTATACCAGTTTCTGGAGTAAAAAGTTGCAGATTTTTGCACAAGAGGGTACTTTTCTTCATTTTGCCCCAGCCTGATCCCTCTCCCGAAAAGTAGGCGGAGCTTCTAGAGGAATGGTGTGAGAGCCCTGGACGGATAGCTTTATGCATAATTTATGCCAAAAGGTCACCCAAAACTGTAGGGATTACATGGTATTGGACAAAAAACAAACAAACAAAAAAAAAGGGATCTACTGCACCCCCCTTTTGCCGATAGGCTATATCCGATATTGCAGTTCATCCCCGAGGGACCACATACAGCTAACAGACGGGTATGGCGGTTTATAAGTAAAACACAAAACTTTTTTCTAATTAAGAGCTCTCCGCTTTGATCCTGCATCCGGGGGAGCGCACAGCACTGCGGCTCACGGACCGCTTCCTGTACAATAGCGGGAATCTCCACAACCTATGGCTCCCACACTGAGGAGGTCATCGGTCTACAACTATGGCCCCAATTTAGAAAGTCTTACAAATCAATCTTAAAACGAAGTAAAATGCAACAAGTTTATAAAGAGGTGCAAATAAAATTTGGTGTATTTTTTGGCTGTCGATGTGCCATAAGATCAACCCTACATGAACTACGAGCTGCTCTACAGTAGATGGATAATTTACGGTATTTTCTGATATGATTATAGTAAAGCGTTGTTAGAAGCGTTGTTCACTGCTAACAAACAGATATTGAAATTGCAACAAATTAAGACAAGATGTAAAAGGCAGTTGCATCTCTTCACATGGACATAGTTATAGATGCACGACGCAGAGAATGGCACCCATTGATTTCAATCTGTTTGTTCACATTTCTGTATTTTGTGCGCATATTTTGGTTGTGCAAAATACCCTGCAGCCTGTCAATCGGTGCATCTGTTTGCCACAAGAAAATCCAAATGCCATGCAGATGCAAAAAAGGACAGCAAAATATACCAACGTGTGCGGAAAAAAAAACCAAAAAACAAAACTTGTCCATTTTGCAAAAATACTACGCTCATGCGTGCACAAATACACATACGCACGTGTGACTCTGACCTTATTCAATGATTAAGGCGACAGGCGCTCTAGTTATATTCTGGGACCGGAGGGTTAGGAGGCGCATTACCTGCAGTTCTTTCTCTGTTGTCCCCCTTAATCCACCAGGTCCCGTTTCCAGTTGTCCAAGGTGGTCGACACAATCTACAGACTACCTAATCCCCTATAGTCAACTGGGGGCATTAGGCCACTCACACACATGCAATTGACGCCATTTTCGGACGCAGGTTACTGCCTCCGACAGCGAGTTTTAACGCACCCCATCATTCTGATGGATCATGAGGTGCGTTAATTGCTGCAAAATAGAGCAGAGAATGCTCGAAAATCATGGAGTTGGAAGATGCTGAAATCAAGCGCATGTCTGCGAGACCCCATTGAAATCGATGGGAGCCTTGTACAGCAATTACTGCGGCGTTCAAAGCGTCGTGGTAAAAAGCAGATGTGAGAGAGTGGCCTTAGACTACTCATGCTCTATAGTTGCTCTTTAATTGGCCATGGTGCTCATGTGATCATCACTGGCCAATCAGAGCAGTGCAGAGTGTATATAAGGGTGGTTTCACATCTGCGTCAGAACCTGCGGCCGGAGGTTCCCTCACAAACACAGCTGAAAATCAAGGCAAAAAAAAAAAATGACGCTTCATGCAGTCCAAAAGCCGTCCGGAAACAAAACAGACCCCATTAGAGTCAAAGGGGTCCGCCCAGCACTGTTAGATTCCGACCAGAAACAGAACTGTTCGACTGTGGGGATTCCCCTTTCCTGCTTTCTGAACAGAACAGGAAAGCGGAATCCCCAACGCAGGTGTGAAACCAGCCTTGGGCCTCTTGCGCACTGCAGAACCAGATTTCGCATGTGGAATGCCGCAGGGGAATCCGGCTCTGGCAACAGCGGCGGCGTCAGCGTGTACCTGTTCTGTGGCTGACTTTTCTGTACTGCGGATGGACTCGCTGTTGCACATGCGCAGTACAATTTTATTTGTTTTTCCTGCACCACCACTAGGCAGCGACGCGGAATTTGCAATCTGCTCGCAATTGCGGACGGCTTCCATTGACGTTAATGGAAGCCGTCCATGCAGAGCCCACATGAAAATGGAGCATGCTGCAATTTTTCTCTGCGAGTGGAAATAGCAGTTGATCCGCTGTTGTGCAGGAAGCAGCGGATCTCCATAGGAAGTAACGGGCGGCATTTGCTGCAGATTTGCAATTCGGACGCCAACCACGGATTCCACAGCAAATATCCGCCAGTGTGCAGGAGGCCATAGGTAGTTAGAAAATTTGCTGTAGGTATCTTGGATTAGCAAAAACAGGGCTCAAAACCGGCAGATAGGAGAGGCAGCAGAGAACAACTGCAGGTAATGCACCCCCTGGCCTGGGACAGAATATTGTCCCAAAACCGGAGGGGCGCTTTAACCATTATTTACATAAAACTGAAACCGCAGCGTTTTAACAACGGTGTGATAGAGACTGGCTTTAGGGTACGTTCACACGGGGCGGGAATACTGCAGAAATGCCACAGAAATGTGACAACCTGTGTTCCAATAGTGGAAAACATTCAAGTGATTGTCAGACCGTCTCAAGTCTTGCCGCGGAGACGTCTACGCATCAATGGAGATGCATTAGACGCACAGCAGAGAGAAACTACTGTATGAGACCGGTCTCACGAGGACAGATTTGAATTGCAGATTCCGGTCGAGGATCTATATGTGCAATTCAGAAGTAGAAAATAGTGTTTCCTCGTCAAGAGATAATAAAAAAAAATTTAAAAAAATACACATTATATAAACTGCGTCGCCAATCAAGAGCATGGGACACAGATTAGATGAAGAAAATACAAAAAGTTTTTCAGAAGTCTGGAAACCCCCCCTATAGAATGAAACCGGTTTGGCAGACTGATCTAGTTTTGCATACAAGTTGCAAAAGGAAGTGGAAAACCTGGTAGGCCATGTGACTAACATGACGAACATTTTGAATGCCGCCATCTTGGATTTAACTCCAATGAGAAGGTAGGTGTGTGTGATATATCAAACGGGCAGAGAAACAATGGTGGACTTCACTTCCAATTAACATACCTCTATTCATTCTCATGCTAATAGTGAGTTTTTTCATTAGTCAGTAGGCTTGTCTATACAATGACCCTAAACACCAATATCTGGAAGCGATCACTTCTGCCTGATCACCATCGCTCACACCAATGTAGTCATCTCCTCCCCCATGTATACTTATGGAAGGCTCACCCATCATCCAAGGTTTACAGCTACAGAATGAATGTATTGATATATCTAGGAGTCATCACCTTGACCCGACGCACCTAACACTTGAACAAACAATAACCAATCATCAACATGTGACCATGACTGGGGCAGTGATATATATATCATGTCACACCACCCCGGCTGGTTATACCACATTGCAGGGTGGGCACAGGCTATGAGAACTGATGCCCCAACTCCACCCAATCAGCATCAGAACACCAGGCTGCAGGCGATGTCCTCTGAGTCATGTTCACTATATCATTATATGCTTATAATTAAGGCACTTCTAGAGACAAGTAGGAGCTGGTTTAACCATTGCACATCCAGAGCACTACTTACCACAGTACTAGATTTCATAGATCCCAAGAAGAGAGGCGGCAAGTCATACATTACTAAATGTCACACTGCTTGGGAATAGTAGGCAACAGTCCTGATCTAGTAAACTACAACTCCCAGCATTCCATGCAAAACTGGGGGTTCAAGTTAGTTTCTTAGCAATTCTAACTATATAGTCACAGGTTGCAAGGTACATACATATACATATATATATATATATATATATATATATATATATATATATATATATATATATATACATACACACACACACACACACACACACACACACACACACACACACACACACACATACATACATACATACATACAATATATATACACACATACTCCTGCCCCCTCCCAGCAGCACTCACTGTGATGGTAACCTCGTGCTTCTTCAGTCTGGACTTCAGACTCTTCATTGTGCTGCTCCTCCTGTCATCCAGTCCCCGGTAGGTCCTCTTACAGTAGGTAGACACCCGCAGCTCAGATCATCGCAGTCCGCTCCTCTCCCCTCACTTTTCCTATCTTTTCCCCTTGGCTCTGAAGCGCTCTTCAGTTGGCAACCAATCAGATTGTAACCTTGGCGGTGACTGATTTGCAAATGACCAATCAGCATGTCGGAAAAGTTTGCGGGCGGGACTTCCGCTGAGAACTTTCTCCCAGATTTTGGACACACCTTTCGGCGGGAGAGTGACGTCACGCAGGTGGAGAATATAGATATATATACTGTATATATATACCGGTGAGGACTCCCATAGTAATATGACCAGCCATTACTCACAGCGTAGTACACATGGACGTTCTGCAGCTCCCGGGTGACACAAGCCTACATGTGACATACAGTATGGAGCATGGAATGAGACTGGCTCCGATGTGAAGGTATTCATTCTAGAATTCCATTTAGATCTGCTTTAGGCTGGGCTCACACGTTTCCGCTTGCGAATATCCACAGTGGAAGATGTGCAAGTGATTACGGAAAGGAGTTGCGAATGGTCGCGTTCTCCAGACGTATGGACAGCGCATCACCTGTGCCTTCAAGCAGTGAACAGTATCAGAAAGTAGCATTATACCGGCCAGGCGAAATCTCAGTCTCTCTCCTATCTGGTCTGCTAGCAAGTTGCGAGCAATTCCACCACCCATGCGCAATGTTAATTGCATTTGGGCTGCGAGTCGCACATATCCATAGACATCAATGGAGCCCGTCTGCGGGTAAGTAGAGCACGCTGCGATTTTTCTTGCACTCACGGAATACGTAATTTATACCCGCAGGTGTGAAGAAAATTTGGAAACTACATGTCTTTGAATGTCCACCGATCGTCCGCACGGAGAGCGATCACGGAATCCGCAATTCAAATCTGGTCGTGTGAGAGCGTAGAAGAACGCTTCTGCAATAAGGACTCTTGTTACGTATAATAGACGTTACATCCGAACTTCCAGATTTGTATTCTGTTCTATTAGGCAAATACTGATCCATATTAGTCCAATAGAAAAAGAATACGGAGGGAAATGCGCCAAAACTAGATCATGATGCGTTTTCAAAAAACAGCTGTTAGCCTGGGTTCTCACACAGCGGAATCCCGGAGGAAATCTCGCGGTTTGGCCACAGCGAAAAACCACGAGATTTCCGCCGGGAGAAGCGCTGCTTCAAAACCCGCAGCACTTAGCCGCGGGTTTTGAAGCGGCTCGGCCGCTTGCTCCTCCGCTGCGGCCGGCACTCCCATAGAGGAGAGTGCGGCCGCAGCAGAGGAAGAAAAAGAATGAGCATGCTGCAGCCGGCTAATCCGCGCCGCAGTGCCGGCTTTGCCGCGGCAGATTTGCCACCTCGTGTGGACGAGATTTCTGAGAAATCTCGTCCACATGGCTGGCTAATCCCGGGATTAGCGGCCGCAGGCGGATTTGCCGCGGCAAAATTCCGGACGGAATTTCCGCGGCAAATCGGCCTGTGTGAACCCAGCCTAAAACATCCAGCCATCTGATTATCCCTATAGATTTACATTACTACGTATCACTGGTCCCTTGCGATCTCTACATCCGTTGTACAGGTGGATTCTGCCGTGTGAACATACCCTTATGGTATTGTCGCCATCCACCGGCGGCCATCATTTTATTTTTCCATTGATGGGTTGTGTTAACCCCTTAATGACACGGCCTATTTTGGCGTTGAGGACCAAGCGATTTTTGGTATTTTTTTCATCTCCATTTTTCAAAAGTCATAACTTTTTTATTTTTCTGTTGATGCGGCCGTGTAAGGGCTTGTTTTTTGCTTGGCGAACTGTAGTTTTTATCGGTGCCACTTTTGGGTACATAGATTATATCGTAAAACTTTTATTATTTTTTTTTATGATAACAGGGAGAGAAAACGCATCAATTCTGCCATAGATTTTTTTTTTTTTACACCATTAATTATGCAGCATAAATGACACACTAATTTTTTTCTGCGGGTCGGTACGGTTACAACGATACCAAAATTCTTATATTTTGTTTTAGGTTTTTTAAACTTTTTTTGCAATAAAACCCCTTTTTTTTGGAAATCTTTTTTTTTTCTCTATAGCTGCATTCAAAGTCCTGTGACTTTTTTATTTTTCTATGTATGGAGCTCTATGAGGGCTTATTTTTTGCAAAACGAGCTGTAGTTTTTATTGGTACCATTTTGGGGAATGTACGGCTTTTTTGATCACTTTTATTGCATTTTTTGGGATGCAAAATGCTAAAAATGATCATTTTGCCTTTGTTTTTTAGCTTTTTTTTAATGCTTTTTGCCGTACAAAATAAAAAGCGTGTTCACCTTTTTGTACACGTCATTACGGACGTGTCAATACCCAATATGTGGAGTTTAATTTTTTTTTTTACCTTTTTTTATGCTAATATTTTAAAAAAGCCCAAAAATAGTTTTTTTTGTACATTTTTTCCACATTTTTCTTTTTTTTACTTTTTTTTACACAATTTGAGTCCCTCTGAGGGACTTACAACACTGTACCTATGATCGCTGTGATAAGGCATGGCAGAGCTACTGCCCTGCCATGCCTTATCGCTTATACAGCGATCATAGGCATTGGCAACACAGGACGCCATTGTCTGGCGTCCTGTTGCCATGGCGACAGGACGGGCCGGGCTCTCAGCGGGACGCCGGCTGTGACTGACAGCCGGCTCCCGCTGCGGGATAGCGCCAGGTTAGTCATGATCTCGCGCTATCCCGATGACGTACCGGTACGTCATATTGCGGGAAGTACCAGGCTCCCAGGACGTACCGGCACGTCATATAGCGGGCAGGGGTTAAAGGGGTTTTCCAGGGAAATACTGTCCTCAGGATAGGTCATCAATAGTTGATTGGCTGGGGTCCGTCGCTCTGGACCTCAACCAATCAGCTGAGCGGGTGCATGCCGTCAGCGCCACAAATACACAGAGGTCGGAGCGCAAGCCTCTGCGCCATCCTCTGTGTAGTGGCCGGTGCTTGTAACTGCAGGCACGGCTCCCACCACTATGTTATTGTGGCGCTGTCAGTGGGTGCACAATCAGCTGATCAGTGCAATAGTATTTTCCTGGAAAAGCTGCTTTAAGGCTTATTTTGGGTTCTTTTTGCAGGACGACCAATGGTTTCTATTGGTACCATTTTGGGGTACATATGACTTTTTGATCACTTTTTATTAAATTACATTTTTTTTATGGAGATGGGGTGATCCAAAAAAGTGCAGCTTTAGCATCAAATTCTTTTTTCTGACAGCATTTACTGTGCTGGAAAGATAATGCATTATTTTAATATATTGTACTTTTACAGTCATGGTAATATTACAACTTTTTAATATAAATTTTTAATAATGTTATCTATCTATCTATCTATATAAATAAATAAAGGTGAAAGCCCTCACTGACTGACTGACTTACCACTAATTCTCTAACTGCCCGATGTCGTACAAACATAAAGTTTGGCACAACCATTCTTTAGGTCCTAAATAGGAAAGGTAAAGGGGTCACAACTCAAAAATTCAATGCTAATTACAATAGTATCAGCATCCCAGTGTAATGTACCTAATTTAATTCTCTAACTTCCTGGTGTCATGCAACTATAAAATTTGGCACAACCATTCTTTAGGTCCAAAATAGGAAAAGTAAAGGGGTCACTACTCGATTATTCAATTTTAATTGCAAAAGTAAGTGCACCCCTTCGTAATATTACTTCTTGGTGACGTACAAGCGTGAAATTGGGCGCGAGCATTCTTTAGGTCCTAAATGAGGAGAGTGGGAGGGGTGGCACATTCTGCAGCGGGACATCAGTACATACAGCCTGTAGAGAATCTAACGCTCCTTTATGTGCATATATATTATATTCCTCAGTTACTCTAAAGTAACCTTGACTTCATAAAATTTTCCGTGCAAACAACATGTAAACACCTGTATCCAATTACCCCAGGCGAGGCTGGGTATATCAGCTAGTGATAAATAAAGTAAATGTGCTTTTAAGTTTTTAATAATTATAATTTTTTGTAATAATTAAACTTATTTAACCCCTTAATGACATGGCCAAATCTCCGATGCCCCCCCGCTGTTGCAGCGGGACGCCGGCTGTGACTGACAGCCGGCTCCCGCTGCGGGATAGCGCGGGATCATATGTGATCCCGCGCTATCCCCAGGACGTAAGTTTACATCCTGTTGCGGGAAGTACCCTGCTGCCAGGACGTAAATTTACGTCCTGCAGCGGGAAGGGGTTAAATGTTTGGTTTTTTTTGTTGAACTTGTCATTTGATTGCTTTTACGGTATACTGCAATACTTCAGAAGGACATGAATTGCAGTGTATTGTATTTCTAAAGGCATGTTTTAACAGGCAGAAATACACGGCAGCCCTGGTGAGGGGACAGGGTGCTTCTCAAGACCTCAGGCTACCATAACATCCGAACTGCACCCCGATGAGATTGCTGGTAATTGTTCAGGAAATTTAGATACCTATCAGGACAATTAGCTTCCACTGTCAAAAGTAACAGCGGCATTTCAACGGTTAACAACTTTGATTAGGAGTCACGTCCAAACACGGTCGCTGCCGCCAGGTGTCAGCTTCCAGTGACAACCCACACTGCTGGCTATGGAGCAGGCTCAGCTTTTGAGCCCATTCCATACAATCCCTGAATAAGGCAGATGGAACAATACCTCTGCAGCGCCACCTACAGTCCCTGTGCCGGTCTTCTGTGCATGGTCAGTGGATGTCGACAAGGGGTTGTATAGAGGATAGGGGATAAGTATCTGATTGGGGGTTGGTCTAACTGCTGGGACTAACGCTGATCATCAGAACGCAGACCAGTTGACGGAATGAATTGGCGGTCACCCTGTCGCACTACTTTTCCAACCATCTCTGCGGGACTGACAGACAGCTGAGTGCTAATACTGGGTTCTCTCTGGTAGTCCCCTAGAAATGATTGGAACAGTAGTGTGACCATGTGACCACCACTCCATTCATTCTTGGACATTCTGGACTCCTGTCCTCATGATTGGTGTGGGTCAGGGGGGGGTCAGACATCCTCCAATCAAATACCTATTAGATAAATTTGTTTTATAGGACAACCCTTTGAAAGGGAACCTGTCATCACCTATAAGCATCATTAACTAAGTTTATTGGCTTATGGGACAGGTGCCTGGCATTGTGCTTCTTACGCCGCTCTAACACAGGACGCTTTTACCGTAATTAGTGCGGCGTTGGAACACCGCGCTAACCGCTGTACAAATCTCGCCTTTGATTTCAGTGGAGCCTCACAGACCAGCGATCGAACAATTCTCGAGCGCTGTCTGCTCTATTTTCACGCGGTCTAGTGCTTTATAATGCACCTAATCACAGTGATGGGGTGCGTTAAAAAATACGGTCAAACGCTGTAACATGCACCCTTCTGCTCAACCAGGCTTCCCTTTCCTTCCCTGGAAAAACCAGGGCTCAGTGCATGCATTGGACTCATCTCTACAAGTCGGTGCGCATACATACTCAGAAGGAAGGGCGCATGCTGTCAGCGCTACAAATGCACATAGGTCAGAGTGGAAGCAGCGGAAGTCTCCGCACCATCCTCTGTGTAGTGGCCGGTGCTTGTAACTGCAGTCACGACTCCCATTGAAATCCATTAGAGCTGTGCCTGCAGTTACAAGTGCCGGCCACTACATAGAAGTCGGCGCAGAGATTTCCACTCCGACCTCTGTAATTGTGGTGGTGACAGCCTGCGCCCGCTCAGCAGATCAGTCGGGGTCCTAACCAACTATTGATGACCTATCCTGGGAATAGGGTATCGACTTTAAAGAATGCTTGACAAAGACCCTGCATGGTCGAAACGTAGTGTTCTTTCATTCTTGGCATGGAGGAATAAAACTACTTTACTACTTTGCACTAATTTATGCTGCCACTTGCTTTTTTCTACTAGCCTGAGGATAGGTCATCAATAGTATTCTCCCTGGAAACCCCCTTTAAGGCTGCCTGTCCACGGGCGTAGCGTTTTATCGCAGTGGATTTCCGATGCAGGAGAGCACTAAAGTCACTGTGATTTTCCGCTTTGAAGCTATCATTATGATAGGTTAATCATGGCATGCCGCGGTTTGTATACGCAAGTGAAAAATCGTGGTGGATTTCCGCTCATGTACATCGGGCTACGCTTTCCATAGTTATCCTATGGAAAGTGTTTCACGCGTTGCCTGCGTGCGGATTATTGCCAAGGACAGCACAATGAAATATCGCCCATGCCCAGGATGCCTAAATCCATGTGAGCCCAATAGACTACAGTTTTTGGTCTGAATGATACACAGTTACAGAATACAAGTATTGATGGAATTAAAAAGAATACATATGTCTAAAAACACATTTTTGGAACCGTAAGTTTCAGTCACGCAGTTCTGATGGGCCAGGTACCTTTAGGTGACATGGATCACAGAATACATTCCCTATGGGAGGGGAAACTAAGCCAAGGAGACAACTCTTTACATGCTACAGCTCAAACAAATGTTTAGCTTGAGGTTTTGGTTTCTGGGAAGGTGATAAAAGAGAATTGTACATAATTGCTTGTACATTAGAGAAGGAAACAATGTGGTTCAGTAACAGCAGGAGAAAGAAGAAAAGAACTGAGCCCACAAAAGCCACAGAAATGACTTTGTAGGGTGAACAGAATGCGAGTGATTGTCATGGTAATGCCAACTGAGACTGGCCTGTTTGCTCTAGATATGGGGACTGAGGCCGCCGGTACATGAAGAGCGGACAGGCTGATTTCTTGCAGACCTTCTGCTTGGTGTTTTTACTGGCAGCCAGGTTCCAGTTATGTCAACAGCTAAACATTAAATGCACTACAGGCGGCACGCTTTTCTTGTCTGTTGGTGTTGGTGTGGTTTTTTTCAGGTGTTTCATATGTTTATAAGTAAACATGAAGAAAATGCACGTCAACTATGTGAATTAAAAAAAAAAAAAAGCTACTCCAAATCATTTGTAGAAAAAAAAATGCATGAAACCAACAAAATCGAAAACAAGTATGAGGGCAGCTGAAATATGAACAAACTCCTAGTTTTGGCTTTAAAATACTGATGTATTACTAATGTTATTACTAGTGTTAGGGCTAATGCCCACGGTCAGATTTCGGCAGCGGAAATCCGCGGCATTATCCCACAGCTATTAAGCATAATAGCTCAATGTTCACGCTGCGGAATTCTACCTCGGAATTCCGCAGCGTGAAAGGAAGCGCAGCATGCTCTAATTGCCGCGGAAAGACGCGCGGCCAGCTTCCGTTGTAGTCAATGGAAGCTGTCCGTCACACGATACTTCCGCTTTTACCCGTCACCGCCCACCACTAGCCACATCATTGCCCACTGCCGGCGCATCATGCGCTGTACTGCGCATGTGTGCTGGCTCGCTAGATGGGACTCGCACGGCGGATCTGGAGAGGTGAGTATGGGGTCTTTGAGGGACACCATGGCAGACTCCGCTGCGATATTCCGCTGGCGGAATAACGCAGCTATTTGGTTCTATTGAACCTAATAGCTTTTCTGCCTGTCAATGCTCACATGCGTGATTCTGCCACGGATTTCCGCTGCGGGAAAAAAAACGCGGCATATACTATATATCCGCGTTTTTCAGCAGCGGAGGTCTAGATTAATATAGTTTTTCCACCATTGTTTACCACCGTGGAGCAAATCCTTGGGCATGAGCCCCAACGCTAACTTCACACACGCGAGTGCGATATCAGGCCGACTATCATGGCCCGATTTTGTGCTTGCCAACGTGCAATTTTGCCGCGGATGCAAGGCGTTTATGTTTCAAAGCCACATTACTTCGGGGCACAAGTGATCCTCCACTGTGGCTGTCAGGATCACGGAATTTCCCCAATTGTTTTCAATGGGGAAACATCACACCGTGATGCGATGCATGAGTACGCGCAAAGATAGGACGTGTCACAATTTGTTTTGCTCATGTGTATGTTTATCAAAAGAATGGGGTTCATATTCGTGAGTCTCGCAGCGCACAAATCTTGCGCGCTCCTCTCGCCCGTGTAAAGCCGGCCTTGGGCTAACGTCACAATATTGATATTTGCTAAAATGCTTTGGTTTTTTTTGCAGAAGACAATGCTCTGTCCACATGTTAGAGGGAGGTCACTAAAATATGAAGAGTTTTTTCTCACTTTTGCTATATTTTTAGGTCCATGGTATCTGTTGCTAATCACAGCATGCTTTGCATATGGCATTTTTCCATAGGGAAAAAAAAACACAAAAAACATCAGTTAAAAAAAAAAGCATTTTATTTTTTTCACTTAAAAAAAGGCCACAAACAAAAGCCTATGGCTGGAGGTAGCCTTAAAGATGTTTTCCGAGCTCGGAGAGCTCTTCAATATATGATCAGTGTTAGGTCGGTCTCAAACAAGCAAATTTCACAATCGCTGTCCATGCGTATGATACGCAGTCAATCAAATCTATTGACTTTCGCCGTCTCGCTCTCACTTGTGGGTAGGAATTGCGGATTCCGCGAGAAGTAAAATCGCAGCTTGATCTATATTACCTTGGATTCCACGCGTATGAATTCCATTGATCTCTATTGATGCGTTCGATCCGCAGTGTGTACACAATTACAGGTTGCTAGGAGACCAGATAACAAATGGAATAAAGAAAGCAGGAATTTGTGGGCAGACAATGCAGGCCGGAGTCTGAGGAGCAACACAACATCTGTCTGCAACCTCCGCTTGTTCTTCTGGGCTCTTCCCTCATAAGTATGTGTTTTTCCTCTAAAGTGGTTTATACTATTTCCAAAAAAAGTAGTATAAACCCGCCGCGCCTAGAGAGCAGTATCCTGTTCTGAAGGCTCTCAGAGCCGCTCTTACCATGACAGCACAAGAGAATGTCACCTGGGCGATAGAAGGACATTGGTCAACTTTCTGATGTCATTCCCTGCTTACGTTTGTTCTTGCGCAGGAACGATACATCTAAGTGGATAAAGCACACGCAACAATACGCAATTCACATACAGGGCCATACACAGGCCTTCCATTGTAGAAATATGCTTGCGGAATCTGACCCGATTGTGTGAGCCCGGTCTTAGTCTGATCCCCATCGATCAGAATGCTGAGCTCACTAGAGGATAGCCATCAATTCCTACTGAAGAGACTACGGTATGGACATCTCTGCTGCATGATCATCACAAAATGCAGAAAAGGAGACAGAATGCATACAGGTAGAGTCATTACAGTAATGGTACTTTTATACGGGCCAAAAGTTGTCTGAGAAATCGCTCAAAAGTACAATTATGGGCAACTGTCACCCTGTGTCAACACTAGACCCAAAAGGGCAGGTGAGTGAATCGCTCCATTTTTAGCTGACCTGAAAATCAAGCAACTGTCAGCTGTGTAAACAGGCAGTCGTTCATCATAGTGTTTCGATCTGGAGTAGGTGCTCTGTTTTAGCAATAAGGGCTCCGAGAAAGTAGCCCCTGATGTAATACACCCAGGTCGGGACACTGCTGGGTAACCTCTATCCCTGGCCTTTCAACAATCGTAAGTTTTTTTTAATTTTCTATTGACATGAGGGCTTGTTTCTGGCAGGTCAAGTTGTATTTTTTTTGTACTGTCACCATTTTGGGGGATATAATGTAGTAAAAAGTTGTTTTTTTTTTGGTGGGGAGGAGAATGGTGGGAAATGCAACTCTTTCTTTGTTTCCCCCATACATTCTGAGAGCCAGAACTTTACCTTTCCATTTTTTGTGGAATGACATTTTTTAATGGCATTCTTTTGCATTAAATATAATGTATTGACATTTTTTTTATTTGTTTTTTTTCATTGGGGGGGAAGGGGGGTAAGTTGTAGAAAAAACACAGCAATTCCTCTTCTTTTTTTTATTGCATTCACCATATAGTGTAAGGAATGTTAGCTTTAGGCCTCGGTCAGGCGAGCGGTTTTCCCCCGCGCGAATCGGCACACAAAAAGATTGCCCCTCGCACGTAGAAAAGATTGCGTAAACAGGTGAATTCCAGCTATCTGAAGTAGCCTGTTCACACAATCAGAGGTGCGTGCTTTCCAGCTCCAATAGGAGTCTAAGGTCCTATCTTTGCGTGCACCACTGACCTTACATGCCAGTTGCACTCACATGTCTGATCTTTGGCGGGTGCAAGTATTTTGCGTGTCTAAAAATCGTTGTGAACGCTTCTATGGACACCCATTGGTTCATTTAGAAGCGATCTTTTTGTATGCCTATTCATGCGCAGAAAAAAATGCTCGTCTGACCGAGGCCTTATTCTGCAGGTTGTTACCAAAAACTTCAATATCAAATTTATGTATCTTTTGTTTAACTACTTTTGTACAAAAACCCTTTAAAATAAAATTGTCAACATACACTCAGCTTGTTTTTTTTCTGGGACAAGTTGATGTTTGTGCCATTTTGGGCTGCATACTACCTTTCGATCAATTTTTATTTCTTGCCGGAGACCAGGCATCTTGTATATTTATTAAAAGCGCCAAAATTGGGAACATCTCGAAAAAAATTGTCATTTTTCATTTTCAACTACAATACGTCAAATATGTGCAAACATACTGCACACATTTTTGATGAGGTATATATCTCCATCGGTTAACTTAAAAGTTTTTCAAATGTGTGTCCAGAATAGTTGGTTTTTTTAACCATTTTGGAGACGTACAAATTTAACATTATTAACATTTTGAGGAACATTTCATTTTCCTACACCAAGCCAAGATTGCAAAGGCTCATAGGTGTCAGAATGATTGATACCCACATACAAGACCCCATTTTAAAAACCACACCCCTTAATATATTCACTGAGGGGGGTCATGAGTATTTTGACCCCACAGTTTCTTTTTAGGAGTTAATGCAATTTAGAGGAGAAAAAAATAAAATTTCATATTTTTGCAAATATGTAATTTTGAAGACAGGATTTTTCAATAGTGCACATGAAAATGAGGAATTTCAGCTTAAAATCATAGAATGGTAGAGTTGGAAGGGACCTCCAGGGTCATCGGGTCCAACCCCCTGCTCAGTGCAGCATTTACTAAATCATCCCAGATGTTTGTCCAGCCTTTGTTTGAACACTTCTATTGAAGGAAAACTCCCCACCTCCCGTGGTAACCTGTTCCACTCATTGATCACCCTCACTGTCAGAAAGCTTTTTTCTAATATCCAATTTGTGCCTTCTCCCTTTCAGTTTCATCCCATTGCTTCTAGTCTTTCCTTGTACAAATGAGAATATGGCTGATCCTTCTGCACAGTGACAGTCCTTCAGATATTTGTAGACCGCTATTAAGTCTCCTCTCAGCCTTCTTTTTTACAAGCTAAACATTCCCAGATCCTTTAACTGTTCTTCATAGGACATGATTTGCTGACCGCTCACCATCTTGGTAACTCTTCTCTGAACTTGTTCCAGTTTGTCTATGTCTTTTTTAAAGTGGGGTGCCCAGAACTGGACACAGAATTTCAGATGAGGTCTGACTAAAGAAGAGTAGAGGGGGATAATGACCTCATGTGATCTAGACTTTATGCTTCTCTTAATACATCCCAGAATTGTGTTTGCTTTTTTGGCTGCTGCATCACATTGGTGACTCATGTTCAGTCTATAATCTATTAGTATACCCAGGTCTTTTTCACATATGCTGCTATTTAGCCCAATTCCTCCCATTCTGTATGTGCTTTCTTCATTTTTCCTGCCCAGATGTAGGACTTTGCATTTCTCCTTGTTAAATACCATTCTGTTAGACGCTGCCCACTGTGCAAGCTTTTCTAGATCTTTTTAAATACTCCCCCTTTCATTCCCTAGTGTTAGCTATCCCGCCTAGCTTTGTGTTGTCTGCAAATGTGATCAGTTTCCCATCAATTCCCTCCTCCAGATCATTTATAAAAATGTTTAACAACACTGAGTCTAGGACAGAGCCTTGTGGTACCCCACTTGATACATTCTTCCACTTGGATGTGCAGCCATTTGTGACCATTCTTGGAGTATGATGACTCAGGCAGTTGTAAATGGACCTAACAGTTGCCTTGTCAATCCTATATTTGGTCATTTTTTTCAATAAGGATGGTATGAGATACTTTGTCAAATTCTTTACTAAAGTCAAGATAAATTATATCCACCGCATTTCCCTGATCAACCCAGTCGGTGATTCTGTCATAGAAGGAAATTAGATTAGTCTGGCATGACTTGTTTGTTACAAACCTATGCGGTCTCTGGTTAATTACTCCTTTTTCATCTAAGTACTTGCATACATGCTGTTTAATAATTTGCACAAAATGGATCCCCCTGTTTGTCCTGTGTTCAAAAACATATCCATTGTGGTCCTAATCTTCTGTACGTATGCACAACGGGGCCCAAACCGAAAGGAGCTGCTGGTGGCTTTCAGATCAGACATTTTGCTTGAAGGTGTTATGGGCCCCATAGCACACTTGTAGAGCCCTTAAGCGGCCAAACCGATGGAGAACCCCCCACAAATGACCTCATCTTAAAATCTAGATCCCTTAACAAATTCATCTAAAGGTGTACTACATATCTTAACCACATTGTTTTTGAATGAATCTAAGCAAAGTACAAGGAAAAAAATTATGATTTTAATTTTTTGGCAATTTAAAAAGTTTTTTTGGTACAGCACACATCTGAATGAAGACTTTTATCCCAAAATGGTTTGCCCTTGTTCAGAAACATACCCATTGCGGCCCTAATCTGCTTACTGGACACCTGGCTACCTCTCCTATAATGGAGAGAACACCGTTGGATTTCAGGGCACAACTGAATAAATTCCAGTCCCCATTGCACACTTGTGCAGAGAAAAAAAATTAACTCCCTAAAAATAATCCCCCTCTTCTTTTTGGTATTCCTTAAATCTTAGATAAAACAATGGAAACCGTGTAGTATGTCCGAAAATAAGGGCAGTTACAGAGGCCTGGTTGGGATGGGTACAGGGGGCAATAAAACCAGATATCCCTTCTCTTCTCATGCTTGCTGCATCTCCGACACTTTTTGGGGGGGGGTATTCCCTGACCTCAGCGGCGGGGATGGGGTGTAAAAAGTGGCACTCTGTGAAGCTTCGTAAGCTTGATGAGGTGCGGCAGTCTCACACAGAAGACACTCAACAAGTTGCTCCTGGAACTGCAGGAAGGTGAACGTTCCCAGGACTTCCTGTAAATTACATATTACAGGTAGCAGTCTGAATAACGCCGGGCTCACACAGCCGTAGGTGGAATCCGCTTGCGTAGACCCACAGCGGATCCCAGCTGTGAGCCTGGCCCTGGTGCTGCGTACTGCCGCATAGTGTTCTGCACATAACTGTGTACTCACACAGGCGGTCATGCGCAGTACACCTTTTTTGTTTAGCTTTCCCGCACCGTCACTTAGCAATGAGGCAGGTACCCACAACCTGTACACAACGTAGTTGCGTATGGACTGCGGGTATCTCTGCAACCATGGAGCACAATGGGCTCTTTGTTGCGGATATCCACTGTAAAATATGACATGCTGTATTGTTTTCTGTGAGTGGATTATGGAATTCTGTAATCCAATGCATTTGATTGATCCATGTATTACCGCAAATCAGACACATGCAGAATCCGCAATTCCTATCTGGTCGTGTGAGACCGGCCTAAGGTAGATTGCTACCTTTTTATCACGCGACCGGGGACCACTCAACAAGACCACCGGTCAATGCTTCAGGCTCTTTGCTACTTTTGGTAGGCGGGAGCAAGATTTTAAATTTCCCAGGCCTTCCCCGACACCTGCGCCTATGTCCGAGTTGTCGGCGGGCGCATGCACAGAAGTCGGGGAAGGTCCTTGGAGGATGATTGTGTCGGGGTTCAAATGCGGAGGCCTCCAGTAAGAAGTTTCATCTCCTCTCAATCGCATCGGTGAGGGGGAGATTAAACTTCAATTTATTTCTTTTTGGATAACGGTGATCATGTGAACAGAGACCACTCACCGCAGCTCTCAGCTACCTTTAGTAGCCAGGAGCAAAGAGATTTTAAAATTTCCCTGGCATGCACTGAAGCTGGGGAAAGGTCCGAGGATAAAGATCCCTCCGGGGGACATCACCGGAGACATAAGGTAAATGATTTCACTTCACCTCACGAATCGGCTCTGTGACAGGAGGGGAAACTTGAACTTTTTTTACTTTTACGTGATAGTCGTTATCCATTGGATAACTGCAATCATGTGACCAGGGACCACATACTGCGGCCCCCTCATGAAATCTTCACACTCTCAGCTACAGGGAGATTTTAAATTACCCCGGCAATCCTTGGCTTTTGCACATGTCCATCATTTTGCCGACAGGCGCCTGCACAGAAGCCAGGATTAATCTGGGGAGCCTCAGATACGTTATTTCATCTCCCCTCGTGGGTATGGAACGTGAACTTTTTTTTTTTACTTTACATGATCACTGTTATCAATTGGCTAATGGCGATCATGTGACCAGGGACCACATACCACGGCCCCGGTGACATCTACCTGCTCACGGCTACTCCTACTAGCCAGGAGCAGGGAGATTTTAAATGCGCAGAAGACAGCACGTCAGGACATCGCCGAAGTGAGTACTTTCAGCTCCTCTCATGCATCCCATTCGCGAGGGAAGCTGAAACTTTAACTTTTCTTTGTTTATTTTTATGCGATCGCAGTTATCCAAAAAGTCTGCACCAAATGATAAGAATTTACTACATAAAACCAGCAGCAAATTGATCCTGCGTGAATGCACCCTTAGGCTAGGTTCACACGGGGCGGATTTGCCGCAGAGATGCGCCTGCAGCCGCTAAACCCGGTATTAGCCAGCCATGTGAACGTGATTTCTCGGAAATCTGCGGCCACGCTCTCATCTATGGAGCTTTACCTGGCTCTGCGAGTTGCGGATTATGTAAACATGGACACGGCTGGTGGCCTCTTCTTCATCTACTATAACCAGACGAAGTGGTTTATACAAAGACAATCCAGAAACCTGAATTGCTCTTCAGTGCTGAGGAATCAGACTTGATCTATACCAACACATACAAGGTATCCTTAAAGGAGATGTCCCGCGCCGAAACGGGTTTTTTTTTTTTTTCAACCCCCCCCCCCCCCCGTTCGGCGCGAGACAACCCCGATGCAGGGAAGTAAAGGAAGCTTACCGGAGCGCTTACCTTAATCCCCGCGCTCCGGTGACTTCAATACTTACCGCTGAAGATGGCCGCCGGGATCCTCTGTCTTCGTGGACCGCAGCTCTTCTGTGCGGTCCACTGCCGATTCCAGCCTCCTGATTGGCTGGAATCGGCACGTGACGGGGCGGAGCTACACGGAGCCGCTCTCTGGCACGAGCGGCTCCATAGAAGACTGCTGAAGACCCGGACTGCGCAAGCGCGGCTAATTTGGCCATCGGAGGCCAAAAATTAGTCGGCACCATGGAGACGAGGACGCCAGCAACGGAGCAGGTAAGTAAAAAACTTTTTATAACTTCTGTATGGCTCATAATTAATGCACAATGTATATTACAAAGTGCATTATTATGGCCATACAGAAGTGTATAGACCCACTTGCTGCCTCGGGACAACCCCTTTAATTATCCAACTAGTCCATATACATTGCTCTTTTAAGGTCCAACACCTTCTGAGAATGGATGGCACAGTATAGGCAGCCACCTGTAGTTTAGAGCCATTTTTCTGATCCCATTACGCCATACTAAGATATATTAAATCAATTATCCCTATAGCCAAGATCACATACTATGGGGCACATTGAGACTCCGCATGAGACTCTAGAAGAGAGCTCTGAATGCATGTCTGTAGCCAATGGGAAACAACATATCTTAGCATGAAGCTAGAAAAATAGAAGGAAGGGCAGGAATTCCCCCCACCCCCCCCCCCCCTCCTCGGGTGATCCTACGAGATGTGTGGCAAAGTCACATCCAGTAGGGGAGAGGAGGGAGCCATGCTGCCCCCAGCCACTATTATTGTCACTATTTTGACGGCGGGAAGATGCCAAATCGCCCTAGAAGGCTGAAGTAGAACAGAGGGACCATTACACCCATCCACTAAGCAGCTAGCAGTGGACTACCTCCTACAGACACCAAGCTAAAAAAGGGCTTGCTTGGGGCATAGGTGTTTGAGGAGCTACGGTAGTACTTTTGCTTTATGTCCGCCTTTTAGGAGCAGTAGCTATACCTATAGTCCTAGGCTGTGTGCCCTAATCAAACGACAAGAAAGGAATTGAAAAAATGAATTATACCTACCTGATAATCAGGTTTCCAGTAGTCTCCACGACAGCACCAATTGAGATTGCCTCCTCCTGATAGGACAGGAACACACAGAGGTTAAAAGCTCCCCCCCTTCCCTCAGTGGATTCTAACGAATTGCCAGGGTAGGAGCTCAACTTTTTTCTTTTCTTCTTGGTTTTTTTTTTTTTAAATAAAATTATATATGTTTTTTTATATTATATTATATAGTTTCTTTTCTATCAATTTAGGGGGGGAAGGTACGGGTGCTGTCGTGGAGACTACTGTCTCCACGACAGCACCAATTGAGACGTACCAACTAAAGTTTCCCTAGGGTGGGATTGCTGCTGAGAGGACTGCGGCTGAAGGCCATGTCCTCGTCCTGCTGCACTTTTACCCTATAGTGTTTAACAAACATGTGGGGTTTCTTCCAGACTGCGTCTTTGCGTATCTGCTCGACCGAAGCGGAGCTATGTTCGGCCTATGAGGATGCTACTGCCCTTGTAGAATGGGCTTTAAGGGCTAAAGGAATTTCCTTCCCGAGGGCTTTATAGGACTCTATGATGGCCAGGCGGATCCACCTGGCTATGGAGCTTTTCGCTGCTTTGTTCCCTTTATTTGGGCCACTGAACTGGACGAACAAGTTGTCGTCCCGCCTCCAGTGGCTTGTCGCCTCTATGTAGCCTAGGACTGCTCTCCTAACGTCCAGGCAGTTGAGGGTTTTTTCTTCCTCGTTTTTAGGTTTACTAAAAAATGAGGGGATTATTATGTCTTGGGACCTATGAAAATGTGATACTACTTTTGGCATAAACGCCGGGTCCGTTTTAAATACTAATTTGGTGTCCGAGATTTTCAGGAACGGGTGGCGAATGGACAAGGCCTGCAGCTTGCTAACCCGTCTTGCGGAGGTGATGGCTACTAAGAAAATGGTCTTGATAGTAAGCATTTTTATGGGTAGTGCTTCGATCGGCTCGAATGGTACCGTTGTCATGGCCCTTAGGGCCCAATTAAGGTTCCAGTCTGGAAAAAGATTTATGGGCCTAGGCCGTAATCTAGTTGCTGCTGCTAGGAACCTGTTGACCCATCTATTGTCTGCGAACTTTGTGTCACATATGGCGCTAAGGGCTGCGACCTGGACCTTCAGGGTGCTTGGAGAGAGGCCCATCTCTAGGCCCTCCTGCAAGAACTCTAAGATTAGAGGGATGTCCGGGATAGAATCCCCACGATCCCTTCCCTGTCTCCATGAGGAAAACCTTCTCCAAACTTTCTGGTAGATAAGGTGGGTAGTCTTTTTTCTGCTGGACATTAACGTTTCTACTACTCTCTCTGAGAATCCCTTCTCTTTTAGTGAGGATTCATCAAGAGCCATGCTGTTAAGTGGAGCTTGTCTAGGCTCGGATGGCTCAGTGGCCCCTGCGATAGAAGATCTGTCCAGGTAGGGAAGATGACTGGGTCCTGGACGCTCAATGTTGCTACAAGACCGAACCAGCTTCTTTTGGGCCAGAAGGGGGTCACCAGGATTAGTGTGCATACCTGGGTTCTGAAATGTTGTAAGACTCTGGGGATCAACGGTATAGGAGGAAAGGCGTACACCAGCCCCTCTCCCCAGTCTTGGCCTAGGGCGTCTACTGCTGTCGGACGATCTCCTGGCCGGAGGGAGAAAAAAATTGCTTACTTTGGCATTTTCCCTGTTTGCGAACAGGTCCAATTGTGGGGTCCCCCACTGGTTGATCAGGATTCTGAATGCTTTCAGGGAGAGAGACCATTCTCCTGGGTCTATTTGCCTCTTGCTGACAAAGCCCACTTTTTGGTTTAGCGTCCCCTTCAAAGGGGTTGCCGTGATCGAGAGGATGCGGCCCTCTGCCCAGTGGAAAATTTTCTGTGCGATGTTTTGCAGAGCGGGAGATCTTGTGCCCCCTTGGTGTCGTATATGGGCGACCGCGGTGATATTGTCTGACAGTATCTTTATATGCTGGTCCCGTAGCGAGTTCCCTAACTGCTGTAGGACCTGCCATACGGCCTGTAGTTCCCTGTAATTTGAGGACTGTTCTCTTGTCCTTTGAGGCCATGGGCCTTGAAAGAACTGGTTCCCCACATGCGCTCCCCATCCCCAGGCGCTTGCATCCGTTGTGATGCGAGTGGCTGGGTTTTGTAGCCAATGAACCCCTCTCTGCAGGTTCTCTGGGGATGCCCACCAACGCAAGCATGTTTTCACCGCGCTTGGAATGTACATTCTTGTCCCTAGAGAGGACTGCTTTTTGTCCCACGTGGATAGGACTGAGGCTTGCAGGGCTCTGGTGTGAGCCTGGGCCCATGCCACTCCTGGAATGCATGAAGTCAAGCTTCCCAGGAGAGACATGGCTTCCCGAATTGTGCATAATAGTCTCCGTAAAAAGGTTTTGACTAGCCGTCGGATTTTTTGTATTTTCTCCTCGGGTAGGCAGGAGCATTGCGATTCTGAGTTGAGCGTTATACCCAGAAATGTTTTCTGTTTGTCGGGATCTAGGCTGGATTTTTCCCAGTTTATGATCCATCCTAAGGATTGGAGAAGTTCTAGCACTATCTTCAGGTGTTTCGTTAGGAGTTCTGTAGACTCTGCTATTATTAAAATATCGTCCAGGTAGGGTACTATTAGGACCGACTTCTTCCTCAGGTAGGTGACTACCTCTGCCATAATTTTGGTGAAGATTCTGGGTGCTGAGGAGATCCCGAAGGGCAGGCATCTGAATTGATGGTGCTCTATTCCTTTTGCCCATATCCACTGCGAACCTTAGGTATTTCCGGGACCCCTTGTGGATCGATACGTGGAAATAAGCATCCTTTAAATCGATGGATGCCATGTAGGCTCCTTTGGGAATCAACTTTATCATTGAGGAGATAGACTCCATCTTGAATTTTCTGTATCTGATGCAGCTGTTCAGAGGTTTCAGGTTCACTATCATCCGCTGTTTCCCACAGGGTTTCCTTACTAGGAAGAGCCTGGAATAATGGCCCTGGGTTTCCTCGTTTTGCGGTACGGGGGATATTGCATTTAGTTGTTGCAGGTCCCCAACGCTTTGCCTTAGTAGGTGTAACTGTTTGGAGCCTCCCGTGATAATGAATTTTTTTCTGGGGAGGGACACCAGCTCTATCCGGTATCCCTGCTGTAAGATCTTTGTGGATCAAGGGGCCGCAATTTCCGAAGGCCCATGGATCCCAAAGCCCCCCAGCCTTGCACCTACGGGGATGGCGTCAAGGTCTCTGCTTTGGCTCCCCCTGGTGGGGGTTAAAGAGGATGTTCCTTCCTCTGCCCCCCTTGGGGCAACTCCAGCGGCCTGTCTTGCCCTTGCCTCGGTAGGCCTCTGGCTGTTGCCTTGGGGCCCGGAAGAAGGTCTTCCCTCTCTGTGGCTTTTCTTCCGGGAATCCCTTCTTTTTGTCGGCCGCCCTCTCTAGAATCTTGTCAAGGTCCGGTCCGAACAAAAATTGGCCATAGAACGGGAGGGCGCATAGCTTATTTTTTGAGGCTAGGTCGCCTGGCCACGATTTCAGCCATAACACTCTTCTGGCTGACTTAGACCGAGCTGTAGCTATCGCCGAGAGTTTGACAGTTTCGGCCGTGGCGTCCGCTAGGAAATTTGTTGCCATACGCAGGATCGGAAGGGAATTTAGGATCTGTTCCCTCGGCGTCTTATTGGTTAGGTGTAGCTGTTAGGTCTAGCCATACCCCCAGAGTTCGCGCCACACAAGTGGCTGCGATCCCTGGCCTAAGTATGTTTGCCGCTGCCTCCCATGATTTCTTTAGAAGGCCCTCAGCTTTGCGATCCATGGGATCTTTTAACTGTGCGGCGTCCTCCACTCTTTTTGGATTATTTTGGTGATATTCTTGTGGACAGGGAAGGTATGCTTGCGCCTCTCCCCTAGTCCCCCAAATATCTCATCTTGTAGGGTACGTGGTTCTCTGGGCTCCTCCATTTTTAGTGTAGCCCTGACTGACTTAATCAATTCCATTAAGTCGTCCTGATAGAATAAGTATTTTTTGTAGTCCTCCTAATCTGAGGACTCCTCGGCCGCCTGTTCCTCTTGCTCCGACCCGATAGAACTCTCGGAGTCGGAAGGCTCGTCAGGAACATACGCCCTTTTCTGGCGTTTCGCTGGCGGCGCCAGCTGTGACGTTAGGGCTGATCTACCTCTTCTTTCTCCAGCTTCCTAACGTCCTCCCGATTCCTCTTTAACTAGCCTAGCTACGCATGCCTTGCATAGAGGCCTCTGGTACGTGGCTGGCAGTTTTATCCCGCATTCCACGCATTTTCTGAGTTTTGTTCTGGGGGTGATGTCTTTTTTATCCCCCTGACAAAGCAAGCATTTTTTGCGGGTAAATATGCAATTTTCCATACACAATACACTGGATATTTGCATTGTATTTTTTGCCGCACTGGCTACTTACGGCCGCTGAGGCTGAGGTTTCAGCTGTCTCTGGGGCTGGAGCACTCATTACTATACCGGTGCTGCAGACACCCTGCGACCTGTAGTGCTGGTTTGTTCTGGCTTCTCTCAGGTTCCTATTTTTTTTTAAAATTTTTGCGCTCCTGCGCTAAGCCCCACCCCCTCCGCTCCTGATGCAGATGCGATGACGTCATCGCGCTGGACATGTGACGCGGCGCCCCGCCCCCCGCCGTCGAAGGGCTTCCTGGAGCACCGTGCTCTAACTTCTGCAGGGAGGACGAGGGGGACTGCGGCTCCCGCTTTGTACCCCCCATGGGCCGCCGCGGGAGGAACCTGGCCCGGGGGTTAACACCCCATGTGACGTCCCAGGAGTCGTCTGGCTTGGAAGGGAGGACAGGCTTCTCCACTGCCCTCCGATCCGCCTGTAAGTAATCCTGGCTGGCTTCTCCACCAGCTCCTCTCAGAGATCCTGCCTCCTGGCAGGACAGGAAGACACTGAGGAAAGTGGGGAAGGGGGGGAGCTTTTAACCTCAGTGTGTTCCTGTCCTATCAGGAGCAGGCAATCTCAATTGGTGCTGTCGTGGAGACGACTGGGGAAAAAGGCAAATACAGTGCTGTGAAAAAGTATGAAGAATGTGAGCACCAATACAAGCAATGAAGTGGCATTCAGACTAAAACAAATTTGTAAGGAAGACATGCACGGTATTGTATCACTATATTTCATTAAAAACTAAGGGATTTTGTCATTGGAAAAAATAAATAAAATCAATACTTACCTATCTATTCCTTCCTAAACAGTCTTACCGCATCTTGCCCTAGCTCTTCTGGGTCACGTCACCTCACGCCAGCCGGATCCTCCTCTTTCTGTAACATTATGTCCATCCTCGGCAATCGCCTTCCTGCAGGTCAACATACGTTACGTATATATTGACGTAGCATTCACTGCCTAGCAGGGAAATCCGAATCCTATGTCGAGACTGCACGTGTGCTCTCTTGCCGCGAGACAGGACGCATGCACAGTTTCGGCAATAGCCGGGCATAGGATTTGGCATTCCCTGCTAGGAAGTGACGTAGTGTACATGGCCCTGCAGGAAGGAGATTGCTGAAAATGGACGCTACATAACAGGAGGAAGAGGATCTGGCCGGAAGGAGGGGACGTGACACAGGAAAATTGGGTGAGCCAGGAGAAAATCAGTGCGGGAAAGATGCGGAATGACAACTGATGGAGGAATAGGTAAGTATTGATTTTTTTTTTCTAATGACAGAACCCCTTTAAGCTTGGAAATTGTTCAGCGTATCATCTCACTTCAGCTGTGCCCAATTTTTTCTTCTTTATACCATCTTAACCGCACCTGCCCCTAAATAAATCTATAGATACATACGATTTTACTGCTTTAGAAGACTAAAGGAATCACCACATCAATTGCTATAAGATGTGTCTGGCAGCCACCTTCCCTACATTACAAAACAGTCAAGCATACGTGTATGAGAGCCCGTCCACAATAGCACTTTGACATATGCTTAAAATGTGCATAAAAATGTTTAAAGGCGCATTCTAAGCATACATTTACATTTTTAAAACAATGTGTTCTATAAGTTGAGCAGTGTTTACAGGAAAAACATTTTTTACGCTAAACTCTTAATAAAGTTATTTACTTTTTTCTGATCAAGAAAAAAAATTAAAAAAAATACACATTTGCCATGTTTTTCCATTGGCTGGAATGGTAAAAAAAAAATTGACTGTTTGGGCCCCCTATCCACAGCCGTGGCGGAATATCGGAAGGAGGGAGGAGCACTGACAGGTCTCCGCGATGAGCCTAATAGATAAGCTCACCACGGATAATCACAGCAAATCGGAGCATACCATGATTTCAATTCCGCAAGTAGAGAATCGCTAGGATTCTCTGCTCGTGGACATCCAACTGCGCTTTCCATAGTTAGCCTATAGAAAGCGTGTCATGCGAAGTACATGGGCGATTCATCGCAATGAAAACTCGCCCATGGACAGGGACAGGCAGCCCTAACTCACTAGTCTATTGATCTGTTCAACGTCCTGTTTTCACCTGTTTGAGAGTAAAAATGTGCGTTTTTACGAAACACCATATGACAGGGTGTACTTTGAAGAGTTCTCCTGCGGAAGTGGTAAAAATAATCGGTCCAAGGTGAGCTGGAGGTATGCCAGCCTACCATCTACAATAGTTTTGTTGTATATCTGGCATTAGTCTAGCACACACTGTATTATAACAGCACCTTTATTTTATAGAAACTCTTTTGTACACATTGCTGAAGCAATACATAAAACAGTCATGCATTACAAAATGTGATCACTGAACACAACACTCAGGAAAAGAAAAAAAAAATAAAATTAAATGTCTCTTGCTGGCGTTAGTGTTGATGATAGGGCATTGTGAATCACACCCTATGGAATGATGAGCACACAGGAAAAAGCAAGAATTGGGCTGGGGCTACAAGGACCTTGACTGTGAAACACATCACATGCTCAAAAATTATAGTACTGCCACGCCACATCAGAATCTGAACGTTTCCTTTTGCAATTGTTGTGTCAAAGGAACTTGCAAGTCACGATACATTAGGTTCTGATGTAGCGTGGTAAAACTGGGGCCCTATGCTGCACATCCCACTGCCTTGAGGCTCATTTACACAAAACGATTATAGCTCAAAATCCATTCAAACGAGCAAAAGTGAGCAATAAAAAAATTTTAAAAAAACAAAGAAAAAATTCTTTTTAAAAACCTCGTTAGCACTCGCTGGCTTCTCGTCCTGTGTAAAAGCTCGCTGGTCAGCACTTCCCATAGGAGGTGAAGCACTGAGTGAGAAGCCCCCCAGCAGGACTTTCAGTTTGAATGCTCTGCACAAGCGCTGACGACCTTAGCGGCGACGTCAGCGCTCGTGCAGTCGCTGAAAAGACTTTCGGCCCGTGTAAAAGGGCCTTTAAACTCCATGTAGCCCAAGCCTAGAAGTTTGGTGCAACTGCTACCCGAGAAGAATAGAGATCAGCAAAGGCCATTATTCTTCACGGCAGCAAATTCCTCCCACATCCATTTTTCAATGAATAGTTAGCATAAAAACCCAGTTTTACTGAACTTCTAAATCCACCAACATCATTACCAACACGGTGATGTATGCATAAAGTGAACACTGGTTTCCTTTTCTGCAGTTCTAAAGGCGAGAAGGCTGCATGCAACCGCACATGGAGAAATCCAACATCCTTCATGTCAGCTGCACAAAAACTAGAGAAATAATAAGCATGAAAGTTTTAACAGTTGCTAAACGGACAAAGAATTGCTCTTTATGACAAAAAAAAAAACAAAAAAACAAGACAGTTGTAGTAACTCCAGTGATACACTTCTAGAAGGCGGTTGTCAAAAGCCAACAGGTCTGAATGAAAATTGGCTGCCATATCTCATTTAGCAGACGCTGCCAACTCTTCCGTTAAACAAAAGGGATATGGAGAATTTCTCATCTAATGAACCGGCAGGTTTTCTACGGAGCGCCTCTTTTTCTTAGTTTAAAAGCAGGTAGTTTCCAAGAACGGCCATACTTCTTGTATCCAGGGGATTCGTCAACGATATAGACGGCACTTATGCAAAAGGATATCAACTGAAGTATTAAAAAAGTAGAACAAGTTTATAGCTATGATCTCCACAGCCGACTTGTGCAATAAAGACACTAGCATGGTAGAGGATGTGACATGTCAGTCGTGGAACACTTTTAATATGAAAAAAATAAAATATGACATTTGCTTCATGGCTGGCAAGTCTGGCCAGATTTGGATGGCAGCGCTCGAGCGGGAAAGTACATAAAGTAAAGACGAACAAGTCAATATCTGCAAGCAGCATTAGGAAGCTGGGCCCGTTTCTGTGCAGCAGGATTCTTTAGCCACACTCCCCCAAGGAGTCTAGAAAAATGAGACACCGTTGGTTGATGCTCAGATGTCTTCAACAGTCACTGCCACACAATTACCCCAAGTGTGAAGGCTCGGGGGGAAAAGACATTGGTATTCAGTCTCCCCTGAAAATCCATAAGATCACCCAAATGTTCAGGCGTACATTCTTCTCATTCAGTCACTTGCACAATGTAACACTCAAGAATGATCTGGTTACTGAGAGGAACAGGTCGATATTTATACAGCCTTTCTGTGGTATTCAGGCGGTGCAACCTCATAGTCGCTGGCACTGAACAGAGTGGAGGAATTTTTTGCCAAATATCTAGAATACAAGAAGAAAAAAAAAAGTTAAGCAACAATTATATGCAATTTGTATAATAGTAATCAATGTATACAGCTCCAGCACTCAGTGTTATTTGTTCCACCACAGGCAAAATTTGTGTTTGTGCAGCATAAATTGCAAAGTAATTATGACATAATTACTCATACAGCGGTGACACCCAGATTAAGCCTGGAATACTGTATTGGGCTCTTCTATTTATGATGGTCTATGTAGCAATTGTTGTACAGCTACTTTTGAAAAATAAAGTTATTCATATATTTGTCTTTAAGTCAAAAAAGCAGACCGTGTGAAAATTCACCCTGGAATTAACGTCCGTCGAGGAAGGTGTAGTATTGCAGAGTTAATGCTGGCCCCCCCCCCCCCCCCAACACCCCCCTGTAATCAGCTTGTAAAGAAACCTGGCAGCAAGTGTTTAATTGTGCTAGAGCGCCACCATAGGTGAAACTAAGCACTATGATATAATTATTGTGTTCTGTCTGGGAATCTTTTCATACTGCCATGCCTTTGTATGTGTAATAGAAAATTCAATAAACATAAAAAAAACAAAAACAAACTACTAAGCACTGCGCAGTTCCTACTGAAACAAAGGGCATGTAATGTCTGGACACTACTGGCTCTTTACAGCAGCTTTCTGCTCTGGCTAATGATGGTTCTGAAATAGGGACCCACAACTATCAACTTCAGTGAAAAGGTATTTCAAAAGTAGAAAACCACTTTACGATTTGGGTTTCTGCAACTCATGTAGTTTACAGTATAGATGTCTAAACCTTTACTTTGTTCTAAACATGCAAGTCTTCACAATGATATTCTGGACTGACACAAAAAGCATTAGGCAACACAGATTTGTCACGCACTGCTTCAAAGCACCCATGTATGTTTGCACTTTTTAAAGCGGGAAGAAGGGGGGGGGGGGGGGTCATGGCATAAAGCTAGGAGAAAGAAGGGGCACGAGTCCCGTCAGCATGTTATCTGCACAGAGGCACGTCCTTCATTCTGAAGATTGTGGTATCCCAGCAGCAAAGACCCCATTGATCAGTAAGATAGCAACAGGCCATAATTTTAGTGTGGAAACCCCTTTTCATAAGATTAGGGCACTGTAACTGACTAAAATATATAGGTTATATTATATCACACTCTATAACAGATAATCTATATATATGCAGGAGAAGGATTATACGGTCACATAAAATAGATTTACAAGGCAGAAATATTACTAACTTTAGAAAGTCATGTAAATAGTTCAGAAGCAAAGCCAGGCTTTTCTCATCCAGCGGAGTGTAGGATAACATGGCTCCAATGCGGACTGAAATATACAAGTTAGATTATTAACATTAAATAATGGTGAATATAGACTACGTGCTGACTGTCTCTATAGGGTCATCTATAGTGCATTTACAGTTTTATATGAACCAAAGACTTTCCACTTTGCCATCTACACACACTGTCTGGATAGGATGCACAAATACTTATGGCTTGGACACCATCTAAAGAGGTTGTGCGGGTGCAATTACCAAGGAATGGGAAGCAACATTATATTTCAGTCAACTATTTCACTGAAAAGCGTATCTGTCCCACCCATGGGTTAGGATTACAATGAGCCGTTTTACTCTGAAGTGCTGCAATGTTTCAGAAAACACAGTATCAGACTGTGCCGGGTTGGGTGAGATGTGTCCGCTAGGTAGCTCCCCTTAAAACTTTCTGGTTGATTAAGCTTCAACGACAGATCTCTCCTACAGAAAGAGTCCTTTCAAGCAGAGCGGGACAACGGGGGAGCCACCAGCAGACACTCGTCTCCAAGCTTGGCACTTTCTGAAACGGTTCTCTCCGAAACACTGCAGCATTTTAAAGCTAAACAGTTCAACATAGTAAATACATGAGCAGAAGGCTCTGGATTTCCCTACTAATGTATTTACTGGCTGCAATCAGCCTGTGACATGCTGTCAGACAGAGCACAGCGATGATAGCTGGACTCATTTGTTGCAAAGACAGGTTTACGGGACAGACTGATTGCAGCCAGTAAATACATTACTGGGGAGATCCGGAGCTGCTGGTGGGGAACGTGCAGGGAGTAGTGCGCATCAGCTCTTTATTATGTCTTGGCCATGGTGGAGGCATTTTAAGCCTGGGTTCTCACACGCTGGATTCCCAGCGGAAATCTCGTGGTTTGGCAGCAGCGAGAAACCGCGAGATTTCAGCCGGGAGAAGCGCTGCTTCAAAACCCACGGCACTTAGCAGCGGGTTTTGAAGCGGCCCGGCCACTCGCTCTTCTGCTGCGGCCGGCGCTTCCATAGGAGAGCGCGGCAGCAGCGAAGAAAAAAAAAAGAATCAGCATGCTGCAGCTGGCTAATTCGCAGTGAGAAATCTCGTCCACATGGCTGGCTAATCCCGGGATTAGCGCCCGCAGGTGGATTTGCCACGGTGAAATTCCGGACAGAATTTCCGTGGCAAATCCGCCCCGTGTGAACCCAGCCTCACAGAGTTCTCTCAGACAACTTTTTTACTACCAAGGATGTATTCAAAAGGGTTAAGCAAGTATTGCCTTTAAAACCTTTCTGTAGCCGGCCTATGGAGGGCTAAATTTTGGTATCATAACCCAGAAGCTTTGCTTTCAAACGATGATAGACTGCAATATTATAAGTGCAAAATATAGGGTGCAGGGTTTGTTTGAGGTGAGGGAACAGCATGAAAACGTTACTTCCTGGCTCTGTTACTATGAGGTAGGGATAGAAGAAGCTGCGAGTGACATCAGGAAGCTAGATCACATGCTGTTACTATCATTGCTGCCCTATACAGCCTCCCCCATAAGGGAAAGGTGGGGGGGAGGTACTGGAGCTTTTCTTCATGTTATTCTTCTTAACAATCACAGCCAATTGAAGACTTCAGATTTGGGTTGCGGGGTCTTATTTTTACCAAGAGTAACACAAGGATTGGCCGCATGTCTAATTGCCCTCTGTATGTAGTCCGACCCCTTACAGACTTCATAACTCAGTTTACAAGCATCTAGATCATAGGGTATAGAAAGACACTATGATCTAGATGCTTGTATAGAAATTCTATTTAATTCTGAGAAATTTAAATATATAATATACATGTAGACATTTGGATAAGTGAATGAACTCTGCACATCTTGTACTTTAATATTCGGGACGTGATCCAAGGCTCTGCCTAGATCTGACTTTTAGCAACAAACATGATCTATTATGCTTTTTTTTTTTACTACCAAGTGCTGTGTGGCAGTTTTATACTGTGCTGCGTATTTAGTTTCAGAAAATGTATTGTATGGGAGTACAATAATATTTTACTTTATAACGCAAGGTTTTTTTTGGTATTAACCACGTGTGTTGGTTGTGAAAGAGTAAGGGCATTTTGAGGATTTGACAATAGTATCTCTCCCAGTCATTAAACTCCATATACATTTTTCAGACAAGCTGTAGAAACAAAATGACATACATCTGGTAAAGCAATGTAGGGCAAAAGTAACAGATGATACAGGTTTGAACTCACCGAAGAGACGTAACAAATGAGGGGCACCGTACACTTGGGACATGGGGGCATCAGGATGGTCCGCTAAGATGTCTGCATATTGAGGGCGTTCAAACTTGTACAGCAGTTGTGTACCCAGCATAACATTAAAGTACTCCTTAATGCCAGCTACCACTTCATTCACAGCATACTCCCTGCAAAATACGCTCAAGTCACACACAAGTTCACACTGAACATGAGTTAAGCCATTATCACGGCTTCCTTTTTTGTATTCCAGTTCAGTAGTTTTAAGTAAAGCTCTACTTAATAAGGGCAAAACACTTGAGCGCTCATAATAAACAGACCGCTGGTTCTGATACATTGTGTATTCCATGCAGTGCATCCTAGTGCACTGACATTAAATGACTTGTCTAGTTACCAGACAACCCCTTTTCAATAGGACCCCCTCTGTTAAGAAAACATACCTACCCCTCCGTGGCTGCCAGGCTCTAGCTCGCTGCTGTGCCTTGTTGTAACGATGCCACTGGAAATCATGTGACGGCAGCCAATGAGAAACTGCAGCATCACGTTCTCTTTAGGAGAACAGGCGCCAACGCTCAAGCCTTTCATTGACTGCAATGGTCACGCAGTTTCTTGTGACATCACCCATCATAGGAATCACCAGGTCCACAGCGAGCTGCAGTGCTGGATCCCGGTAGCTGTGGAGGGGCAAGTATGTGTTTGTTTTCTTCAGTGAGGGGGGGGTTCCTTTTGAAAAGTGGTTGTCTAGTATCCAGACAACCCTTTAAACCGCTTCAAGACCGCCAAAGATAAATTTTTACGTCACGTGGTCACAAAGTGTGTACAGAGCGGCCGCAGAGTTCGCTCCATACCCAGCAGCTATCAGTTGTCTTCGACAGATGACAGTGATGAGAAACTGGCATGATTTGACTAGGGAGAGCACCCTTCCCCGTAATGAAAGCACACGGAGCCAATAAACTAGCATGGCAGCCCGAAGCCTAGTGAAGGCTCTCAGGGATGCCATGCATAGATGGCAGACAAGTCCTGCTTGTGGCAGACCTCAACAGGCTTCATTGAGAATTGCTGTATACCGTAATACTGAAGTATTGCAGTATATTGTACAAGCGATCATGTGATCAAGTTAAAGTCCCCTATCAAGAAGGAAAAAATAAATAAATAAGCAAAGTTTAACAAACCCGCCCTTTCCATTAAAAAAAACTAAACAATGAGCAAAACCATATATATTTGGTATTGCTAGGTTTGAAAATGTCCAAACTATTAAAATATTGCACAAGCAGATACGTCTTTAGCTTGTTCAAACTAAAAATCATTCACATTCACTGTATGAGTGAATGAGAAGGACTGAAGGACAGATATTTAAAACCGAATGATTAGTCAACGAGCCTAGGCAAAGATTTTTATGCCTGCATAAAACGATGAACAAATAGCGAACAATTATTGTTTGTCTATTTTTACACTCAACGATTATTATTCATTTGCGTTTGTTTGAATTACTTTTTTTTGACCAATCATTCCGTGTAAAAGGGCCCTTAGAACTTACTTATTGTCTGTGTTTCCACGGGATTTCTTATATGTAGCATATTCTTCCAGGATGGTCTCCACATTCTTTTTGGCAGGAAGATTAAAAAGCTAAAAAAGAAGGAATGAAATGAATGCCGTGCTCTGGTTTTGAAATACATGACTCCTAAAATGGGAAGCAAAAGCAGCTTCCAACCATTACCAAACAAATCTAACAAGGAACACAAGGCATTTTCTATTGCACAAGCTCAAGTGTGTTACATTGTGCCATCCATGTTTAAAGGGAACCTGTCACGTTGTACATGCAGTCTAATTCGCGAGCAGCAAGTTCCACAGCAGGAGGAGATGAATATATAGTTTTGTGGGATACTTTTTATTGTAACTTGTAACTTTATCTTATTTTTAACCCCTTAGTGACGTGGCCTCTTTTAGACTCAGACGCAATTATTTTTGGGGGCCATCCACACCCATCAGACTTTTAATCACTTAATCTAGGGAAAGGTGATAAAGGACTTGTACTAGAATTCTCTTTAAGACTAGTGGGTGGCCTATCAGCAATTGACCACGATCTTGGTATGCACATTTATACATGGCAGGCTGTCAATCACCAATAAGACTGCCCATGTGACGCCTAAGCCCAGAACAAACAGAAATTAAAATTACCTGCCCTGACTGACAGTCTTCTAGCCATTACACCTCATACTTAGAAAACTGCCAATCACAGAGAATCCCAGAAGGTTACCCTATAATTGACATACCGCAGGAATCGGCATATCCGATACTATAATGTGCTGCCCTCAGTGATCGCAGCATACAGTACCTGACAGGTTTCCTTCAAGTGTCTGAGTAGCATCATCCGTTGTCACACAGACTTCAGTAGATCAGCTGCAGTGAGAAAGAAATTGAAATAAAAAAAATGCATTTACCTGTTTCTGTCTTGTTATGAGATCCCAGTCATCAACAAGCCATGGTTTTAGTTCTTCAGGAATCTTTACTTTAACTTCAACTCTGTTCATAAAAGTTTCTTCCTGTGGATAGATGAAGGAATCTTAATATAATTAAGGAAAAAGTGCTATATAAGTAGACTGGAAGGTCACACACTTAGAGACTGCAAGGGGGAGTCCGTGGACCCAAATGTTATGCGCTGCTAAGTAGTCTATCCATTATAAAATTAGAACAGGTGGACTACTTAACACCGCACCATTCAATGCACTGAGTGGTAGCTTCTAGCACTGACACCGGAGGAACGATGGGGGAGGTAAGTATAACACATCCCCAGACTCAGCAGGTCACCTACTTTTAGCCCAGAAGCTTAGCTAATAGAGCTAAAAGTAGGTGACAAGAGTTGCTTTCAAAATTTGTGAAATCAGAGAATTCACTTCCACAGACATCTCCTAATAAACCCTAGCAGTATGTTTCTTTGTCTACAACCGAGGAACTGAACCACACACAATGACAAATCACACTTCACTTTGAAGCAAAATTGCAAAAAGTTCAGCACTTACACTCTCTACAGTTGGATCCACACGTGCCCGCTTCTTTCGTGGTGGTTGGGGAGCATCACTGGTGCTACTACCCTCCCCACTCCCAGGGGCTGTAGGGAAATCACAAGTAAATAAGACAAGTGCAGAGGTAGTGGAAAAGTTGGGGCACATAAACAATGAAAAGTAGTAAAAAAAAAAAATTACCCTTTTGTTTGTTCTTTTTTGTTTTCCTAAAAGATAACAGATTACATTTAGAACACTCTTAATCATTGAAGCAAGTCTACAAGTAATAACCATTAAAAGGTAATGTACCAAAAATGAGATTTTTAGCTTTTTCATGACTATCCATATAAAAAAAACTTTTAAAAAAATTGCAGTTTTCACAGTGGACACTAGACTATACATAAATAGGTAAAACTACATCTCGGTCAGTCGACGGAGTGAAATTTGATGATATTTCTGAGGAACTGATGGAGACTTGTCATACTGACTGTTCTTGTGTAGAGATGAGCGAGCATACTCTGTAAGGACACATACTCGAGTATCGTCCTTATCGAGTACCTGCCTGCTCGCCCGCAAAGACTCAGGTGCCGGCAGGGAGCGGCGGCGAACAGGAGGGAGATTTCTCTCCTCCCTGCTCCCTCCTGCAACACAGCGCTCACCCACGCTGACACCCGAATCTCTGCGGGCAAGCAGGCAGGTACTCGGTAAGGACGATACTCGCTCGAGTATCTGTCCTTACTGAGTACGCTCACTCATTTCTATTCTAGTGCTTTCATTCAGAGAATGGAGGCGGAGCATCTAGAGGTTTCTCCCAGTCACCTGCCTCCATTCACTGCAAACAGGCAGTCGTTCATAGAGGATAGTTGCTTGGTTAATAGCGAGCAAAAAAAAACAACCCGATTTAGACTAGCAATTTCACGCTCCGTGCCCTGTTGGTGTCCACAGGGGTTTATCAAAAGCCTGGATCTCGGACAAAACCATTAAATACATGATACACTACTTTTAACAATTTAGAGATGTATTCAGCAGTCTGGAGCCAGAATGGATAAATGCACTTACACTTCTACATTCTTCTGTTGAAGTGCAGCAGCCTTCTTTCCTGGACCGGCTGCTCTCATCTTCCCCTCTGCATACTGATCCCTGAAGAAAGTGGGACATTGCAAACTTTCAAACAAATGACATGTTGGTGGACTCCTATCTATAGAGCTTTCTCAATGGGTCTATTTTAAGAAAGTTAAATCTGTGTTTGGCACACTTTGCCAGATTTTTGCAGTAGTCTCCTTCCCTTGAATGCAAAATCTGCATGTGGCAGAACCATAGTAAATGTTTTCTGCCATGTTGGAACCTGGCCTAAAATAGACGGTCACTTGTCATAGCCACGAGATTTATTTTGGTCTGCACAAGCAGAGCATTATATTATTCTGTTTTCCTGTCTCACTTCATTCTGAGAGCCATAACTTCTAATGGATGTTGCCATTTGAGGTCTTGTTTTTTGTGCCTGAAGTGTTTACCTTTTTTGTATAACTTAATTGAAAGAATTGAAGCGCATGAAATATAGTTCAACCCATTAGTGACCGCTAATATTCCTTTTTACGGTGGACACTAATGGGCCTTAAACCTACACATATGCCATTTTTACAGTGTTGTATGTGTAACCAGCCAATCACAGACCTTAGCGTTCGAATGAGTTACAGAGAGGCCTTTGTCAGGTCTCCGGACCATTGGCATACCATGTAACCCATAGTACCTCATTCAAATACGGAGGTCTGTGACTGACTGCAGCAGCATGTGATGCGCAATCAATGTGCTGACTTCAGCCTACAAAAACAGACACTATATGAAGAAAGGAGGTGCGGTGCTGCACATGCAGAGACAAAGAAATAGTACAAGTCTTCATAGTCATACTCCACTTACTGATTGGCCTTCTGAAGTTCTTTTTGCTTTTGTAGATTAGTGCCCACGTATTTGAGTACTCTACTCTCTGGTACCCACTCATCCCAGCTGCAAAAAAGAAAAAAGGCAAAAAAACACAAAGAAAAAAAAAAAAACGAGAGAAAGGACCATCATCATTGTATCCATTGGTTTCTTGTTTAGAAATGAAATCTATAGTCAGATATGAGATACTTTGCTAGAAGGGAATTATCCAGGCTCTAGAGGGGATTTCTGGCCCAAAACTATTGATGACTTTTTTACCGGATAGGACAGGTTTATCCCATTCACGTCAATGGGACCCAGCCAGTAGTACTCGACGGCAACAACAGTGTTCTGGGCACTGACAGGATCAGACTTAGATGTAAACATTGAAGGGATGGTGTTGCCCATACCAGTGCAGATGAGCAGGTGTCTCAGGAGGGGAAACACACTGATCACATTTTGATGCTCTATCCTGGGATAGGCCATCAATATTTAAATTTCGGATAACTCCTTTAATTCATGTTCGTTATCATTGTTTGTTTTGCAGTTACACAAGCACAAGGAAATCTTCACTACAAGGGGTTTAAGCACAATATTTACCATTTTCCACAGGTTGAGCATCACTTTCCTCATATGCCGAAGACATGGTGCCATATTTAAAAGCCACACTGTCCACAATTGTAGAAAGGACAGTGCACACAAGTATGCAAATTGTATTTATTGAGACAACTCTAGATGGTTGCAAGCAGAACATCTTTTGGGCAACAGTCCTTTAGCCATCAAATTATATTAACCCCTTAAGGCCTCATGTCCACAGGCAAAGTTAAATTGCGGAATCAGTCTCTTGCGCAGATGATCCGCAGTTCAATATGCACATAGACATTCATTGGGCATCCGCAGGTAATTAAATACCTGCGGATGTCTTTATTCTAGTGTGCAGATCGCACACACGGGGTAGAAAAAAAAAAGTAGTCAATGGAAGCCATCCGATACACAGCACGGCCACGGATCCACGGGAAAGCAGAATTTTTTTTTAAAAAAAAAGCATGGCACAATAACCCGGCAAACCGCCAGTGCACCTGTATGCATCCACCGTGCAGAATAAGGAAGATCCAGCTGCGACGGAGGAGACCCGCACCGTGTCCGGACAGATGAGAAAAGGTCATTTTTGGCTTCATAATTGTGGGCACGGCTGGAAACTGCTGCGGGATTCTGCACTGGGAATCTATGCCTGCCTGTGGACATCAGGCCTAAGGACGCGGCTTTTTTGTTGGTTTTTTGATTATGGGAAAAAATTTTTAGCAGCTCCCATAGAGGACTTGAAATTGCGATAGCATAACTGATCAAAGCATACACTGCAATACTTTAGTATGCAATATATGACATTTCTGCCACACTTCTAGCCACATACACTACTGCACACCCAATGCGCCGACACCCTCTGAAATTAGACATGTGGCACATTGTGAATAGCTGCTCAGAACATTTATGCCATTTAGCATTAACCCTTTCCAATCCACTGTCTGACGTCTAAAGACATTCTGATTGAAGACTGTACAGCTTCTGATGTCGGAAGACGTCCAGCAGGGTATTCTTACTGTATATTACTAGCGGCTCTGCTGTCGGGGGCCTCTCCAACATGTCCAATACCGCAGTACTGGCTCTAGCCAGCAGGTGGCGCCATTGTATAATGGCAGGAAGAGAAAACTCCCTAGGACACCCTGAATCTAAAATTGGATTGCAAAGGGTTAAGCTGTAAAACCATGTGGCTAAAAATTACCTCAAGCAGAAAACTAAGGGTACATTCCCTTGGTGGAGCCAATTGCGCCTCTAAAACCATTGTATATTGCATTTCTGCCATTGAGCTCTGTAAACGAGCAATTTTAAATTGTGATTTAACGCGGATTCGGGAGGAATCACATCTTCAAGCAGATATGCATGAAATTATGTTGTAAATTCTGCGTGTGAATTTTGCGCATCGCCAGCACTAAATTTACGTGTGGATCCACAGCATCCACAGAATTATGCAGCTCATTTTTAGAGACAAAATCCACGCCGACTTCTCTGCGTCTGAATCCATCATGAGCTCTCAGGGCCCTTTTACACGGAAGGATTATTTAAAAAAAAAAAAAATCATTCGAGAGCAAAAATGAACGATATATCAGCCTCTACAAACAGGCTGTCCGATTGAACTTTGACATCCTTCAAACAAAATCAGCAGGTCTAAAAAGACCCTTGGGCCTTCCTCACACATGCACTTTTAACGGCCGCGTTTTGAGCGCCGCGGTACAACGCTCACATAGATTTCAGTGGAGCCTCGCAAACCTACACCCGAATGCGGAGTTTTCTATCGCCATGTTTTTCTAGCGCCGTCTGCTCTATTTTGCCGCGTTCAAGCTTTTTAACGTTAAAAAGCCATGTGAACACTGACATGCATTCGAAAACCGCGGTAAAAATCTGTGTGAGAGTGGCCTTAGTCCTAAAACACTAATAGAAGTTCAAAAGGTGCAGAATTCATGCAACTTAGGCCTATGTTTACATGTGCATATCGTCACAAAACTATGAAACCAGAAGAGACCAAAAATCATGATGATGTTCTGCGGTAGATGGCAATAAACAAGTCAAAGTCAAAAAGTGTCTTGATTAGTTGCAGGAGATCACTAGATATGCAACCAATCTTCCTACTACTTAAGGGCCCATTTAGACGTAACGAATGTTGGGAAAACGATGCCCGACACTCATCCCTTTGCGTCCTCTCTCTCGTGCTCCTTCACAGGAGTTGGTAGTGCTGGCTCGCTCAGAGCAGCCAGCAGGGTGGTGGGGCAGCTGCAGGAGATTTCTCTCCTCGCTCCCCCCCCCCCCCCCCCTTCATTGACTTAATATAGAGGCTGTTCAATACTGAATGGCTGCTATTTACACTGAGCGATCATCGTTCAGTTCATCGTTTATGCTGCATGGATGATGAGCTGAACTATGAGGGTTCAGTGTAAATAGCAGTCGTTCAGTATTGAACAGCCGCTATTTTAAGTCAATGGAGAGGGGCAGGGGAGAGTGAGGAGAGAAATCTCCTCCAGCCTCCCCGCTGTGAGCCAGCAATACTACTAACTCCCATGCAGCAGAACGAATGAGCGAGTATACGCGGGGATGAGTGTTAGGCATAGTTTTCCCGGCATTCGTCCCGTCTAAATGGACCTTTAGAAGGTGGGAAAAAGAAAAAAAGGAAAAACAAGATGTAGACAAGCCTATGTCTGCCTGGAGGAGGCCAAAAGCACACAGTTGCTCTCTCTATCAGATAAATGGGGAGCTTATGGATATGTTTGACCATGTGCCTGGAACTTTCCCGATGCTTACAGCAAACGAACGCTGCAACCGCATGCAGTCTAAATTGACGAACGATTTATATTATGGTCTATCAGTTTCTGAGGTTATTTTAGAGTTGGTTTTCTTTAAGTCCTTGGGAATGCTCAGTTGTACATAGAATATTATTGTTGGACTTGCACACTAGACATAAATGTATTGTGTGTGTGCATATTTTATTACACAGAGTAAAACTAGTCTAATCAGATTAACAGGACCTGATCCGCTCCACATGATCATATCTTGGATTGTTAGAAGGTCTCCTAACTGTTGCTCTGTTCAGTCCATATCTAGGATATGTTCACTTGGATCACAAATCTTATACACATTGGGCTCTTTCATTGTGTGTCTGATTGAGCTAAAAATTGATAGTAAAACAAAACTTTTCATACAAACTTACTTCTTATTCCACCCACTGTAGTGAATGAAGTACTTCACCTGCTTGTCCTTAACGGCAACTTTGACACACTGCAGAAACAAACAATTGATTCATTTCCAAATACATGAAATACAATATTTCAGTAATGCAATAAGTTATCAGCATCTTAACTGGTCATTAATGCGGTGATTTTATACAGAACATTTACCAATAAGTATTAATATTGGGTAGGAATAAATCAGCAGACTTTGAGCTATGAAAAACAGGAAAATTCTTCAGAACCAGAACGCTCTCCTTAAAAGCTTAAAAGGGGTATTTAAAGACATTTATAGCGCACTTATAGGATAGGCCATAAATGACTAGTGAGAGATTGACTGTGGGTGCGCACACGACAAGATGGCGGGTTCCTGTGTCCACCATTGCTCATACACTATAATAAAGGGCGATGCTCTGCAGACGCTCCCAGCTTCTCCACCTATTCTCTTCTGCATCAAACTAGCAATAGGAAGGACAGAAGAACCTCATTCTTGCGGTCTGTAGGGTACCCAGTAGATCAACTCCCACAACCAGACAATCAATAGCATATCCTATGGTGGTGCCACCAATGCATTTTGTTGGAATACCCCTTAGAATTAAACTGCAACCCACTTTAAAGCAGGCTGGGTTTAATTCCAAGGATCTACGTAGCCAACCTTTTCAGAGCGTATGAACTCCTACTACAATTTTTTTCACCAACCCTGTTCAAAAGGGGCACTAAAAACAAAATTAGTACTTAAATCATGTAAGAGACAACTATTCATACCTGTGAAAAGGATAAATGGGTAGTAAATACTGATTTAAATCAGTTCTGCTATCTCAACTTTTGCTGACTGGGGCCTTCTATGATTACCTCTGAAAGGAGCCAGTACCGAGCTGCATATACCAAGAGCAAAGAAAAAAAAGCTATGAAGACAACACAAATCACTAACATTATCCAGTTTACAAAGTTTGAGCAAACAGAAAAAAAAAGCAGGAATCTATACATGATCCCATTGGGCAGCAAGTATATTGAGTCCAAGTCAAACAAATGCAAACATTGCAGCTGTTTAGTAAAATCTCTTGACCCACTAGCAGTTTTTTTTATGATCTGCTGTTATCACACTAGTTACTCATTATCTAATGGAAGAATCTTTCCGCCTTTTAAAACGGACAGGAACGTTCCAGTACTCAGCCCATATGAATGTGTCGATCACCCAGCAAGAATGAGCAGTCGTTCATGGAGAGGTTTTTTTTTTTTTTCTTTTAAATGGGAAAAAAATTGCAAAGGAGAAACAAAAAAAATAGTCATATGATCGACAGTTCGTATCCTAACAAAGTCTGAATTGGCCTGTATAACGACCAGGTAGATGAGCACCAATCTGTACTCGTCTACCAAAGCAAACAGTTCTGTATAAAAGGACCCTTAGTGACTGTGGCTCCACATAAAGACCCACAGAATGAAGGTACCTTTACACAGGGTGATCACCGCCTGGATTATCAGTGAACACGGCGGCCACATACAGGGCACTGAGCAACAAGTTGCTCAGTTGTCGGAGTGTGGCTGTACACCAAGATAAAACTATTGGTCTTTTCTACACCTCACGTTTACAGACCTAATATCTAGTAAAGCTTTGTTAAATTTTGCCACAAAACTCTTTTCAGATGTGGACCTGATGCGGTGATCCTGCTTCAAAGATGCACGGCTAACTACCAAAACACCGCTAAGGCCAGTCAGTAGATATATCATTTACGTAATTTAATCTAAAAAGGTGACCCTACTCTTTTGACCAACAGCTATTCCTCAGGACTACCTCACCAATATACATGCAAGCCCAGTTCAGCAGAGCATGCATGTGTTCTCAAAAGGGATAGGAAAGTAAGCCACTGCCAGACACCTCTAGTGGCGGCTTACCTCTCATACCAAAAAAAAAAAAAAATTAAAAATTTAAGCATGTTGAAATCCAACATGTCAGCATACCCTCATGCACACAAGCTAGTCGGATTGTTAGTCCAATTTTGCTCTTATGCGCAAGACCAGCTCAAAGAGGTTTTCCCATTACTTAAAATTGCATCGCAACCTCTCGTCTTTCCTGGTTGGTGCTGTCCAGGACATGCGACTGCTGCAGCCAATCACTGGCTATAAAAGGTCACTGCTATGGCTAGTGACTGGCTGCAGCAGTCGCATGTCCTGGACAGCAGCAACCAGGAATCAGAGTGCTTGTGAAGTAATTTTAAGTTGGACAAAAACCTCTTTAAGCCCTTAAGGACATGGCCTATTTTGGGGATAAGGACGCAACGATTTTTGGCGGATTTTTTTTTATCTACAGTTTTCAAAAGCCATAACTATGTCGACGCAGCCGTATAAGGGCTTGTTTTTTACGTGGCGAACTGTAGTTTTTATCTGTGCCATTTTTGGGTACACAGACTATATTGTAAAATTTTTTATTTTTTTTATGCTAACAGGAGAGAAAACGCATCAATTCTGCCATAGATTTATGTTTTTTTTTAAAGTCTTAATTATGCAGCATAAATAATACATTTTTCTGCGGGTCGGTACGATTACAACGATACCAAAATTCTTATTTTCCAATTTTCTGCAATAAAAACCCATTTTTTTGGAAATCTTTTTTGTTTCTGAATCGCTGCATTCAAAGTCCTACAACTTATTTTTCCATGGATGGAGCTCTGTGAGTGCTTATTTTTTGCGAGACAAGCTGTGGTTTTAATTGGTACCATTTTGGGGTACATACAGCTTTTTTGATCACTTATTGTATTTATTGGGAGACAAAATGCTAAAAATTAGCATTTTGCCTACTTTTTTAGCTTTTTTTACGCTTTTTGCCGTGCAGGTTAAAAAGAATGTTCAACTTATTGTATGCATCGTTACGGACACAACGATACCGAATATGTAGGATTTTTTTATGCCAATATGAGAAAAAGCACATAAAAAGTTTTGTTTTGTTTTTTACACTTTTATTTCTTCTTCTTAAAACACTATTTATGTCCCTGTGGGGGACTTACACCATAGCACTAATGATCGCTATGATAAGGCATTGCAGGACTTCTATCCTGCAATGCCTTATCGCTTCTTACAGCAATCATAGGCAGAGGTAATACAGGACGGCTGTAGGTGGCGTCCTGTTACCATGCCAACCAGCCGGGCTCTCTGCAATTACATCACGAGAGCCCGATGATGTCACAGAGGGAGTGCGCTCCCTCTGTGAACCCTTCCCATGCTGCGATCTACATAGATCGCGGCCGGGAAGGGGTTAACAGCAGGAGGTCGGCTATTCGTGAAAGACGGCTCCTGCTACCAGATAAGCGAGGTCTCTTCTGATCTCGTGCTATCCACATGACGTAAGGGTACATCCAGTTGCAGGAAGTACCCAGCTGCCAGGACGTACCCATATCATTCATCAGTGGTCATTCTGTTCCCTTGCAGTTACGGCTGTGTGCCTCTAGCCTAAGAGGGGAGTGAAGTCTACAGTTATTGTAGGTAAAATACTATACATATATGATCAAATAGAAGTCTTGATCTTCATAGGACTCCCAGAAGTGGCTGTGTTCATCCCGAACTCTCCTAGTTGCTTCAGCAGGTCTGTCTACAGTCTCACATTATCCCACCACCCACGAGTAGGAGCAACCTTGTGATGCTGCAGGGAGGGAAGCAATGTGCCTAATGCATAGTAACCGCTCAGGGTTACAGAGACCAATCACTATAATTTAGTTAAAAAAAAGGTAGTCTAAAAAAATATTGCAGAAGGATTGAGTATTTTTTGGGGGGTGCGACTTGTTAGAGTACCACAGAATCTAAGAAGCAAGATGAGAGCATCTGTTTTCATAGTAGAAACATTTAGTAAAACGCAACAGCAAAATACCCAAAATTGGAAATAAACATTAGAACAGAGAAGAAGCACCACAGTTTAAGAATGACGTGTAACCAAGAACCACTATTAGTAAAGAGGCAGCTTAAGTGACATACCTTAGCTTCATACAGGAGAGGCCCATGAAAGCACAAGACACGCTCACCTGTAACATGAACACGAGCATAGTCAGGAACAAGAGATACCTCACACATGTTTACCAGCACATTAAAGGGGCTTCCAACAAACATACAGTGAGTTATCACCCAATTTGCAGGAGAGAGGATAACTATCTGATTAATGGCGTCCCAGTGGTCAGACCCCCATCAAGGTCCACAAGAGAAGTGGTGGTCAAGCATACAAATCACTGCTTTCAAAAGGACTGCTGGAAATAGGTAAGTGTTTGTACTCTACTACCTCTTGAAGCGTGACCATCACTGCATTCATTTGAAGACCTTCAGACCCCCGTTACCCAGCGGTCAGACCCTCACTGATCAAATAGTTATTGCCTATCCTGTCCATCGGGTATAACTTCTATTTGTGGGGAAACCCCTTTAAAGACATAGGGAGACCCAGCCAGGGGAAGAGTTTTGTAGAAAGTAGACAAATCCTCCTTATTTTGTATACTAGTATTTCAGTACAGATTGCACAACAAGTGGAGAGATCCACCCGCCGAGATCCCACCATTTACAACAAGTATGTATGTGTAGTGGGGTTTTGGAGTAAAGCCCAAGTCCGTGTAAGATCTGGACCATTGCATACTTCTATTTTCTTGTCCATGTTAGCCAAGCAGATGACTCCCACCAATTGTATACATCCTATATAGTAGCTGGAATCTGGCTGCTGTACGTAACAGACTTCATTCATATTTTCCGCTCTTAAGGGTGCGTTCACATGTAGCCAATTTGCTTTGATTTTGCTTGTGGGTCTTTGTGCAGATTTCACCTCTTCAATTTAAAACCAATTAAAAGGTGAAATATGCAGGAGTTTTGTAGCACAATCCACAGCAAGCCAGCTGAAGACCCCTCCGGGAACGCTCACACGGCTCAGAAATACTACAGAAGTAGCTGCAGAAAATCCAGAGCATTTACAGTACAAGCATGGCGAGTGACAGTCTAGAAATCTCATGAACGAGCTGCAGAAAGAGTCTGCAGTGTAAACAGACCTGCGTCGGGGGTCTTATATCTGCAGCTTTTAATATTTATGTTATGGGATTTCACCACAAATTTTACTTCCTCAAGTGAGGGGTAAAATTCACTGCAAATCGCACCAAAATGCACAGGATTGGTGCAGATTTTGGCTTTTCTGCGAAGTGTGAACATGTCCTTAGGGTATGTTCATTCACACGTTGCAGATTTTGTTGTGGATCCGCACCAAAATCCACACTATTTGTGCTGCAGTTTTTGGGGCGGATCATGACACGGTATTTGATGCAGATTTTTTTGCTGTGGAAAATACGCACCAATTGCGCTGCATATGAACGTACCCTTGGGATGCATTCACACAGCAGATTTGCGTGAAAATTTTCCCCAATAATGGATTTAAAAAAATTAAAAATTAGTGCGGGTCCACAGTAGGTTTCACACCTTGAATTGAAGCAGTGAAACCTGCTGCTAATTTTGAAGCAAATTTGCTGCAGACTTTTCAGTTGCAGAAAATCCACTGCAAACCAGATGTGACCCGACCTTCAGGGTAGCTGATAGTAAGAAGGAGTATAAAAAAGTAAATCTATTATATTCAAGAGGCCTAGTGTGGATCAGTAAACAGGTAAGCCTAACACACTGCCTGGCAGCTAATACACAATCTGGTACAGGGCAGGAACTGCATGGCGATGTATGAAGGCCTGACTGTGGAGCAACTGCAGGAAGGAGATAACAGTAACTACTATCCCTGTTAGGGTGCTTTCAGATGGGACAGGTATATTCCCCACCAAAATCTGCATGTCTAATCAGAAAAATTAGTCACAAATTTCAATGCAAATCCATGTGGTTACCAGAGATCTACGAACAGGATTTTAATTTAAGGGAACACGTCACGCCCTTACAGCACCATAAACTTAGTTATGGTGCTGTTAGGGGGTGGGGTGGGGGTTACAGGGAGCTGGGTGATGTGTTCTTCCTATAGTCACCTGCTACCTGGATCCTGCATTGCTCACCGCTGAAGTCCAACACTTTTTATAGTGTCCTAAACTCTCTCCCCCATAGAGATCTGTGGTAGGGTGTATGCACAGCACTGTGAAAAAAGTCAGATAACTTACTTTACAAAAAGGTACTGTCAGGAGGTGACAGGTTCCCTTTAATGCTGCCATGGATCTGCACACATTAGTCCCACTGAATGAGGCTAATCTGTGTGCGGATGAGATGTCAATTTCCCTGCACTGCAAAGGACTGCTGCACAGATTTCCATTGAGCTCAATGGGACAGTAAACAAATGCAGATTCATACGTGGATTTTGGCATCTAAGGATATCTTCACAGAGGATGTAATTTCCACAGCAGAAAATCCTTGTTGTAAATGCTGCAGTATTTTCACATGGAAAATTCACAGCATTTGTGTTTCATGTGAACCTAATCTTAAGGCTGGGGTCACATGGGACGGAAATCCCGCGGAATGACCGCACCGAAAAACCGCAAGATTACCACGGGATATGCGCAGTTTCAGAACCCGCGGCCTTTGCCAACGGCATTCCGCTGCGACTTTCTCTTCCCACAGAGAGGCTGCTGCAGAAAGAAGAAAAAATGAATTTGACATGCTGCGGAATTGAATTCCACACCGCATGTCAATTTTCACGTGGCTTTGCTGCAATGTATTGCCCGCAGTGTGTAGACAAGATTTTTTGCAAAATCTCGCCAACTTTGCTGGCTAATCCCGGATTGGGAGCCGCTTGCCGTGCGGACTTTCCGCACAGATCTTCCGCCCCGTGTGAACCCAGCCTAAGGCTTCTCAGTGTCTTTAAGGCGTGAATTTCATGGCCGTTTTTATACAAATGTTTGACGACTTTTTGGTCACACAGCTCAAGAGGCCTAAAGAGTACAGATCGTGCGACGCTATGTAAACAAACACTACGCTTGTTAGTTGCTGTCTCTGAGATCAATGCCTGGATACAGATATGCAACATAGTATATTACAATAAGCCCAGCCAAGGCGTACATGAACACTCATCACATGCATTCTGTACATAGACCGAGCATTTCTGAAGCCGTCAGTCTGAGGTCAGAGCTGGGGGACTAATCTGCAATATTCAGTTTATTACAGAAGTTCAAGCATGTCCTATGTTCTCTTTCATACCTTTGTCAGCAGTTTGCAGAATCTGATATTTTCTCTCCACTGTGCCGCTCACTACTACCTCGTTATGTCACACTTTATTTTACTGATGGTTTCTGTATGTTTGGAAATGGAATTGATCAATAGGTGCCACGATGCCAGATGAACAGCACATGGCCACTGCAGCTTCTGATTGGCTGCAGCAGTCAGGTGGCAGCCATTCATAAATAAGACCAGGAGGACCGTGGGAGCCGCAGTGTTGGATCGACAGAGGGAGAGGTCAGATGAGTACCGCTTTATTTTAATCCATTTTTGAAAGTGTTCACACTTGAACAACCCCTTTTATGGAGAAGGCCTTTAAGACTATATCCCCACATGTAGTTTGTGTGCAGCTTTTCTTAAAAGTCAGGAAAGCGAGTGACAAAAACACCTCTATGACTCAATCAGATCTGTGTTACAGCTATATTGCATTCATATCTATTTAATATTACTGGTGGTCCCAGTGATCAGACCACCAGTAATACACTGCACCCCACTGTAAATTTACCATAGCACGGGTTTAAAGCCCAGGACCAAGCACTATAAGTTTACAGAGCTTGGTCACTAAAGGGTTAAACCGTTCCCCCTAATAAAAAGGGTAATTCCTATAATGTACTTCAGAACGGCTATTTATGCAAATCTCTAGAATAATATTTAAAGCGGATTTACTGTAGCCCCAAAACTACTAGCAGCACCCTGTACAAAATGCAAGATTTTGTGACGCTGCAATATGCAGGTAGTGTATAACCCTTCTCATACACAAACCCAATAGTCAAATATTAAGCAGCTCTCCTGCTTTAAATACCTTCATGGAGATTCAGTTTCCATCATCCCTATTCTCCTTTCTTTTCCAAGAGGCACATAATAGAATCCACAAGTTGCTCCAGGCGCTTTTATGATGTAGATGTGGCTGTCCAACAGTCCTCGTAGCTACTGACATGCCAGGTTTTCAGGTCAACACATACCTAAACATATTACTAAATTATACACACAGCATCATTCATTGGTAAACACATTAATGGCATACAACGTCAAACACTGGCAAGTCATATGCCCCGGGGGACTGATGTGCACGGCCCATATTATACATATAGGACATCATGCACAGCGCCTGAAGGCAAGGAGTGGATGCACTTCCTATAAGGGTACAAGCGGCCCCATCTGTAGCCTCTCCCTGCTTCTTACATCAATAGAGGTTTCATATTTGAGCAAGAAAAGCATCAGCGATTGATTGTATATATTCATTCAGGATCTAGTCACATTGGCATGTTGGTTTCCAATGTTTCCGGTAGCCAATCAGTTTTAGAACGGATCCAACAGACTTTTAGGCTCTTTTCACAAATACATTGTTTCTTTTCTGTTGGGTCTTTGCTACATTTTGATAGACTATCGAAACATTGTATTTAGTAAAGAAACAAACCCAACCCAAGCATGATGAGGTAGAGCTCTACAATCAGGAGGCAGAAACGAAAGCCTCTCTGAAGGACTCAAGCCATCTAGGTATTACCTGGAAGACCATTCATAACCCCCTGCAGAGACGTCCGGCTGTGGCTTCCACTAGCAACGTCAGCTGTTTCTTCAAGGTGTGGACCTACCACGCCAACAGCTCTTATCTGGAAGGGGTTGTGTAATGAAATGGAGCCATTTGGCTTCTGTTTTTCACTGGATATAGTAGTACAGCACTATATGATATCCCGGCTGCCACCAAAAAGCGAGAAACCAATCTAATGGAAATATATGTCATTGTACACATAGGAAGTGAGAGAAGTTGTGTCAAGAGACCCTCAGTCTATCCTGTTACGCAATCCTAAAGCTAGTAGGGATTCTTTACTGAGGCATTTCACACACGGGTCTAATGCCCCTTTTATCCGACAGAACGAGCTTTTGATGTCATCGGCAACCCATTTAGACTGCATGATTCGCGTTTGCAATTGCAATCTGTCACCCGGCCCTTCAAGACCCCCTCGCCATCTTATGGTGTATGTCATCCCTGACTGCCACTGCTTTCTCCTGGCACTCCGATTCTCCCCCAGGTCAGCCCCTTTATCCTAGCATTCCTCCACATGAGTCTGCAGCGCTAGACATGGAGTAGCAGCAGTGATATTACCTTTCTGCTGGGATGATAACTGGGAGAAGAATGCCAGGAGAAAGACGTAGTGGCAGTCAGGAATGGCACACATCAGGGGGCCCACAGAGCCTCCCAGCTTGGGCGACAGGTAACAGTTGTGACCCATGCAGCCCCTGCAGCTATACAAATAAAGTAATAAAATTAAGCAGCCTTACAGACAGCGAGCCAAGAGCCAGTAAGAGATAACCGCAATTGCTTTCGGCACAAAAGATGCTTCCTAGACTCTGGCTAGGAATAGGAAGAAGTAGTAGAAGTTTCATAAGAGGAACTGAGCATGTGTGAGATTTTTTAGACAAATCTCGCTCTGATGCTGTAGGTCGAGAGTGGACCATGAGCTTGAAATATATATAGCGTCTCAGAGCGAAAAATACTGTACTTTTTTTTTAAGGTTTTTCCACCAAAAAAACAACCTTTTTTGGGAAATTATTATTTTATTGCATTCCTGCATTCAACCCCATAACTTTCTTATTTTTCCGTCCTCGGAGCTCTGTGAGGGTTTCTTTTCTGTGTCACGAGCTGTAGTTTGTATTGCATATGTGAAAAAAAGTGTGCAAAAAAGAGGGATTTTTAAAAAAAATAAAACTCTTTGTATTTAACCTTTTTTTAATATTCCTATAGAGGACTTGGACCAGAAAAGCTAAGATCTCTAGGATAGTGTAATGCAGTACTTCTGGCTTACAAGAGCATTCAGAGGCCATGGCAGTCTAGTTGCCGTGGCTGCCCATCAGCCCTCTGCAATCATAGTGGAGAGATAAGATCGCAGGGAGCCATGCCGGGTGTTATGGCAGCTGGGGGCCTTCTGAAAGGCCCCAGGGCTGTTATGGCAGAAGGCCTTTCAAACCATCCCTGTGGGGTGGCTTGATAGACTGCCTGCCCGATCGCAGTGTGAATTAATGCTATAGCATTACACATCATATTGCAGGAACTACAGGACGTCCCGCAAAAAAAGGAGCCCTCACAAAACTAAGTCGAGGAAAATTTTTTAAAAGTTATGGCAGCAGAAAATAATTTTAAAAATTATATATATTTGGTATCGTAGTAATCGTTTTGACCCATAAAATAAAGTTAGCAGGTCATTTTTGTTGCAGCTTGTAGGCCATTGAAACAAAACGCACCGAAAGAGTGTGGAATTTCATTTTTTTACATGGCTTTCCACTTACATTTTTTTTTACGTTTTCCAGAGTATAAGTTATATGAAATAGTAACATTAAAAAAATACAACTTGTCCCACAAAAAACAAGCCCTCATACAGCTACGCCGATGGATAAATAGTTACAATTTTTGAAGGGGAGGGGTGGGTGGGGGAATAAACGAAGATGGAAAAACGGATATAAGCTCTGTCCTTAAGGGGTTAAATCTCGGAATACCATACCCCTTTAAAACCAACACCAGCTAGGGGGTGCAATAGGTTTTCACTACAATCTACACCAGTTTCTGGTCTTTTCAAAACTGCTCCCAACTCTACAAAAAAAAAAAAAAAAAAAACCCCCCCCCCCCCCACCACCACCACCACTGGCAGTCACTTCCAGCTGCAGCGAGTCAGCTCTGTTCACAGCCCCCCCCCCCTTTTTTTATTTAAAAAAAAAAAAACCAAACACAGACCGCAGCGCTTTTTTTTTTTTTTTTTTTTTTTAAAACTAGAAGATTTTTTTTTCAAACACATTTTATAGTCAATGGATGACGGAACCGAATAAGAGGGTTCGGTTTGGTTTCGTTTTGCGGATCCGTTTATAAATGAGCATGTGCAGAAGGGGCGATAGATAAGACAAAATGGATCCATTAGAAGCCGATGTAAAATGACCAAAATGATATAAGTTATGCTATTGATCTGTCTACTGGATCAGTTTAAAAAAAAAAAATATATATATATATATATATATTATTGTTTCCATTTGGTTCCGTTTTGCTATCCATTTCATTTAAAGTGACGCTCCGGGCCTGGAGAAACAAAGATGGCTGCCCCATCTTCTCCGACTACCTGATGCCCACTGTGTAGTAGTACAGGACATTACACCTGCTCTGATTACCCAGTGCTGCCCATGTTGGTGCTGCCCAGTCAGATCTACATGCAGTGTCTTTAGATAGAATATCATTCAAACGAGCGAAAGCGAATAATTGTCATCCGGTCGTTGGCTGCGTTTAGCCTGAATGATTATCGCTCGATGTTCATTATATGCAGGCAGAAAAATCATTGCTGGCTTGTTCCCTAATCCTTCGGTTTTTCTCACTTAGGGCTCTTTCACATGAGCTTCCACAATCTCCCGTTTGTGTGCCCGTTCACCTGACCCGGGTCCGGTGCCTATACGCCGAGCCTGGATTGCCGTTGGGCAGGCGGAGACAGTTTATCTCTCGGCAAAGGAGGCGGCAGCTAGTTGCTAAGCTCTCACCCCTCTCAGCGCCCAGTCAGCAGTCAGCAATGGGGGGGGGCCAGAGCTTAACAACTAGCTCCCGCCCCATCCTGCCTCCTCCCAATGCAAACAGCCGGGAGGGGCCAGAGAGAAGGAAGGAAGAAAAGGGGGAGTTTAGCAGTCACACTGCTAAACTCCCTCCCACCTCCTTTCTCCGCAACTACCATAGGCTCATATAGGAGTCTATTGGAGCCGCCACATTCGAGCCAGGAAGATAGCTCAGGAGAGCTTATCTTTCCTGGCTGACGTAAAAGCGTCCAGCTGAAATGCACCATCTTGGTCGGCCAGGCGCTTTTACGCCGCGGTAATACGCCCATGTGAACTGATGCATTGTAAACCAATAGACCGCGTATATGGGCTGGGCATGAAAACGTGGCTGATATACGCTCGTGTGAATGAAGCCTTATTCTGAACGATGGCAATGCTCGAAGAAACAATCACATCAATCGCTTCGAGGAGGCAGGATTTATGAATTGACCCAGTGAGGGTGGCCGAGGGCTGCGGGGACCGCGCTGGGGCTATGAAGAGCAGCGGGAAGGACCTGCACTGAGCCTGCTGGGCAAGTGACTCGACTGTCCTGCATGAATAGCGCTGTAGAAGTGCAGCAATTGTGTTTTTATGGCCCTTTTCACGCACCTAATGCATTCCTATTGACTTTTTTTTTCGCTTTATAAACTGTAACTAGGGCTTATATTTCTAGCCTCCCTGAAAATCTTGAAAGATCATGCTAGGGCTTATTTTCAAGGAAAACTTGTATAATACTACGCACAGTGTGGATCAGGAAATCAGAGAAGCGGTTCATCCATCTTTGTTTCTCACTGCCTGAAGGGTCACTTAAAAGAAAATAAAAAAGCAGATCTGTTAGGGTGAGTTTACCTGGAAGAGTGTGATAACGGTCCTGAAACCTCCGTCCCACATCGCACCCGCAAACATGCGATTTAGGCGTTTTATAAAGGAAAAAACGCTTTGCTGGACTTGTAATTTTTAAACATGTGAAAACTGCTGGTTACTTCAATAGTAAAAGGAAAAAAAAAACACAGAATGCGAGTGCAAAGTGATCTTTTTTGACTCTTATAGGGAAAAATGGGCAATTCATAAGCAGAATCACCCCAAAAAATAGAGCATGCTGCAATATCTCTATCTTGCAGAATCGCTGTGAGAGAAAGAAAAAAAAAAAACGCCCGCTTGTAAATAGACTGAGAATTATATGTTACTTTCTTGGGCGATTTCTGTGCATCTTACATGCACCCCAAGCCTGGGTTCACACGGGGCGTAATGGCCATAGAGTTTCCGTATAGACTCTGCACGAAATTCCACCTGTGGCTTTTAATCCCAGGATTAGCCAGCAAAGGGGACGAGACATGCAAAAATATTGTCCACATGCTGCGGACGATCCGTTGCGGCGAAGCCGCGCTGAAATTGACACGCCGCATGGAATTTAAAGACGCAGCATATCTATTTCTTCCTGTTTCTGAGGCGGCCGCTCTCCTCTCTATGGGGAGAGATGGCCGCAGCGGAATATAGGCAACGAAAGGCCGCGGGTTTTGAAGCTGCATTTCTTCCGCGGAAATCGTGCAATATTTTTGTGTGTCATTCCATGAGATTTCGGTCCCGTGTGACCCCAGCTTTAGGGTATACTCACACAGGTGTATGGGGGGGGGGGGGGGGGGGGGGTGATAGTGGGATATTTAGCTTATTTTTCATGCGCCCAATACAGCCCTAAAAGCCCATTGATGTAATATTGGCCCATAGAGACATGCGTATTTTTCACGCAAATGGGAATAAAATAAAATAAACACAGCATTTCCTATTTTAGTGCATAATATGCTCATTAGGGAATATGGGGAAGGGAGGGTTAAAATATGCAGTAATTACATGTTACAACTGTAAAATACCCGGACGTGGGAGTGAGCCCTAAGGGCTCCTTTTCACTATCCTTTTTTTAAATCGCTGCGTTTTTGTTAACGCAATTGTCAATGGGACTTTCTAATGTTAAAAATGCAATTGCATTGCATTGCGTTTTTAACATTAGAAAGTCCCGTTGACAATCGCGTGAAAAAAAACGCAGCAATTAAAAAAAGGATAGTGAAAAGGGGCCCTTAGGCCTCATGTCCACTGGACAATTATAATTACAAAATCCACGTGGGCGTCCCGCACGCGTTTTCTGTGGCCATAGAGATGCAATGGACACCCGCAGGCAATTAAATACCTGCGGATGTCCTTTTTCCCTGCCGAGCGGGAAATCATCTGCAGCATGCTCCATTTTCTGCGTGTCCCCCCCGCGGACGGCTCCCGCAGGCTTCCATAGAAGCCGTCCGTATCCGCGGCACGCCAGCAGCTGAATTTCTGCTCTCCGGCGCGGAAGAGCAGGAGTTCAAAAAGAAAATAAAGAGTGCACGGCGCATGCACGCGGCAAGTTGCCGACGTGCCGAGCACATCCGCCGGGCTGAAGAAGGAAGATTCGGCCACGACGGAGGGAAGATCCACTACGTCCGGACAGGTAAGAAAAATCAATTTTCAGGCCTCATGTTCGCGGGAAAGGAGGGACCCGCTGCGGGATTCTGCATGGAGAATCCGCGGCGGGCCTGATTTTCCCGCGAACATGAGGCCTAAGCCTAGGTTCACACGGTGGATTTGCCGCGGGTCTGCCGCAGCAGATCCGCCCACGGCCGCTAATCTCAGGATTAGCCAGCCATGTGGACGAGGTTTCAAAAGAAGCAGCATGTCTGTTAACTTATGTCACGGCCGCACTCTCCTCTACGGGAGAGCCGGCCGCAACGGAAAAGCATGCGGCCGGGCCGCTTCAAAGCCGCCGCGGCTTAAACCGCGGTGGTTCTCCCGCCGGAAATCTCGTGGTTTTTGCTGCGGCCAAACCCCGAGATTTCCGACAGGAATCCGCCCTGTGTGAACCCAGCCTTAGGGTGCTTTACATGAGCTTCTCAGCCCTGCAAAACACAGGAGAAGCTGCGCTGACTGCAGCCGGCACCCGCCAGTTCAATCACAGGACAATTCCAGGTGCCGCCTGCAATCAGCGCATCTTCCCCTGCAAAACACAGCATAAGGCCGGCTTCACACTGGCAATCCTTTACGGTCCGATATCGCCCTCACAATCCTCCTTCCATCCCTGGGTGCGAGGAGTCTTCACATGGAAACAGCCTCACATCCCTGCGGGGCTGAAGGAATCCCTCGGCGGTACAGCGGGGAAGACTGGAGGGAAAAAGCGGGGGCGCTGGCGGTACAGGGGGATATTAGGTGAGCTACAACTTTGTCTACAGCGTTGCAGGCACCTTATTATCCTCCAACCCCTCCTGATTTCCACGCTGTGCGGCTCTGCTGAAGACAGCGGCGTGACGGAATCCCCGAACGGAAACAAAACGGAACCATTCACTTCTATCATGAAACGGAAACCTCTGTGGTGTCCATTTAATTTGGCGTACAGAACAGCGCAGTCAACGACGTCATTCTATACGCCAAATAGAACAGTAAAGCTGCCTGTCCACGGGCGAGTTTGAATCGCGTTCTCCGCGGCGATAATCCGGCCGAGGGGAACGCAGTTCAAGCTCTCCATAGAGCGTTGCTATGGTTGCGTTACTATAAAGAGCGCTTCCCCCGTCCACGAGCGGAGAATCATTGCGATTCTCCGCGGTCAGCCTATTAGATGGGCTGACAGCAGAGATCCGTCTGCCGGCACCCACGGCGGCGATCTGCCACAAAATACCGCAACGCCCGTGGACAGGCAGCCTAAGGTCGTAAAAAGAGCCGCTCGCCTTATAATAGAGGCGAATGGCTCCTTTTGTGTCCGTTCAAGGAACCCCAGAGCGCACCCCATAGCGTACACAATAATGCTGCGCGAACACGGTTTGGGGGGGGGGGGGGGCGGCTGTCGCGCTATTCCACTTAGAAAAAACACCCCGATGGATCCCGGCTTAGGGCTACGTTTACATGAAGTAAAAAACACTGCAGGTTTGTTGCGCCAAAATCCACATCAAGAACCCTGTCAAAAAAATAAATTGGCGCCACCAATGCAGATTTTGACTCCAAATCAGCTGCAAATTTGCAGCCAAGTTTGAACCGAAATCCGCACTGATGGCGGCGATTTTGATGGAGTGTTCCGGAATTTTCCGCCGTGTGTGAACGTACCTTAAGAGGAGCCTCGGTGCGGCGAGACTACGGATCACCAAGACGTAGCGTGAAAGACGTCAGTCGCCATTAATAAACGTGTCCCTCAGCAGCATCTCCCGGCGCATACGTTTACCGGACGCCATGAAGGCTGTGGGAAGAGAGCCTAGCGGGCAGCTGTGCCACAAGGAGGTCCTGCTGATGCCCAGAAGCCATATTGTACCTACATGTGGTAGTACCGCCAGCTCTCTGGCCGCTGTGAGGTACCACAGGGCACACTGGCATCTGCCCACCCTGTAACAATAGACGACCAGCTCACCACAGCTCCGTGCCCGCACACGTCCCTCCTACAGACGGGCAGCCGGCGACCTCACATGCCCCTCTGCAGCGCGCGCTCGCGCCGCTTCCCCCCTCAGCTTTGCTGCCACCATTTCTACTGAGTGAACAGGACTTTTTCTTTTTTTTTTTCCCCCCTGTCGTCACTAGCAGTTTCTTACCCTCTTGAAATTTAGGGCTTGGGTCCTGCTTCGGCGCCATTTATAACGTCCGCGGCTCCCGGGAACGGATCCGCCGCATCTACACACCGCGCGGGCCCGCACGTCACGGCACCCAACGCGCCTGCGCAGAACCCAGTCGTTAAGCAGCACCGCATTTCTGCGCTTGCTCGGTTTCTCCTAACTCGCGCTAAGGCTTATGGGAGTTGTAGTTCTGAAGTATTCCCGCCATCTCAGTCTCCACCCTGCTGTAACTGTGTTTACCGTGAAAACCTCAGTGGTGTTTCTATTGTGTAAAAAAAATAATAATAATAAATGAAGGTTTAGGTTATGACTCGAATTTATATGGCAGGTTTGGGTTATAGAAAGGCAGCAGTAATCGGGAGGTGTATAGATGATGCTTTGCTCCGTTTTGCGTGCATTTCTGAGATAAATATGTCAATGACATAAAACGAAAAGATTAATATAAATGAATAAGGCACAAGTAGGCACTTATTAAACTATTTTATTGAAAATAAGAAAAATAAAGGTTCTGACTTAAAAAAACATAGTCGCCCAACGTGGGGCTCGAACCCACGACCCTGAGATTAAGAGTCTCATGCTCTACCGACTGAGCTAGCCGGGCGCTGGTGACTGCTATGGAATGTGTAATGGAGGAGGCTGAAGTAACAACAATGTTTTATGACAGAGCAAGAGTTGAGCAGTGAGGGCACCATGTTCACAGCCAGCGGCTGCTAAGGGCGTAATGCTTGACAACAACTGTATACATAAATTCAATGAGGCTGATTTGCGTGCATGTCTGCGATTACTGCACTTTTTGCACATGAAGGGGGAGTTCACACACACACACACGCGACGCACCCTTTCCCTGGATTAAAAGGCTAATTAGGTCCAGATGTGTTCTTTTCTCCGTGTTTTGCGCAGTGCTTCCGGCTTACCCTTGCGCATATCCCATAGATTTGCTGCACAAAACACAGGAAAAAAGAGCAGGATGTAATTTTTTTCTGCGTGCGCAAAACGTGTTCGTAAGAGCGAACGCATTGAAATCAATGGGTTCTGTTCTCTGTGTTTTATGTGCGGATTATTCATATACAAATACTCTCGCAAACCCCATCGTGTGAAGAAGTCTTCAGGGCTGCTTCACGCAGGCGAATTTGCGCACATATCTGACCTATATCACACTTTTTTACCTTTGAATTTTCAGCGATTTTCACACACGTATGATGTGTTTTGGTATTAGGAACATAACACTTGAGAAAAGAAAAAAAATAAATAAAAAAAAAAAAAAATCACATGAAAAAAAAGTTAAAAGGGGAAAAAATGCATCACGTTCACAAGCAAATCCTATAGTGAGTGCGATACGTTTTTTTTCCTAAAAATAATGGACAATACTTGAACAAGAATCGCCCCCAAATAGGATGAGCTGCAATTCTTCTGCCTTGGACTATCGGTCAAGGGGGAAAAAAACAAAACGCTTGCGTACATAAATCAATGGGTTCTTTTCCGTGCATCTTCCGCCATATTGCAATCACAGGGAACTATATACATCGTACGTACCTGAATTGTCTTCTTCTGTTCTATACTGCGGATGGTCCGCACGGCTCGCCGTCGGACATGCGCAGTACGGATTTTTTCCTGCAGAATTCAGGGCTGCGGGTCGGACGGCTTCTATTGACTTCAATGGAAGCCGTCCATGCGGAATTTGCAGGCAAATCGGCAAGCGAGAAAAATCGCAATAGGTTTCCGGTCGTGTGCATGAAGAACCACTTTTGCATTGCATGCTATGAGCGGTATTTGCTACGGAATCCAGAGGCGGTTGCGCACTCCTGATTCCGCAATTCAAATCCGCCCGCGTGCAATTCACCCTTAGGGTTTAACAGACGAACACGATTCCGTCAGGTTTTGCGTCCGTGAAAATCACATCTGCAAAACGTGATAAAACTAAACCAATGATCTCAATGGTTTTGTTTCCCCTAGCACGATTCTGGCGCCCTAGCTTTAGGGGTTTTTTTTCGGCCAAAAGCGCAAAATTTAATTTTATTTGTTCATACACGTACACTCTGTATCGGCGAGCGTGTTTACACATGCGCTCGTCTGTTTAAGCCGTTAGGCCTCTTTCACACGGACAAGAAAATCACGCAAGATTTGTACGTTGCGAGACGCATGAATATGAACTCATATACGTGAGTGGTATTTTTCCCGCATTTCGCCCTATCCCATCTTTGGGCGTTCCCTCGGGACACCTTGCCCATTGTTTTCAAAGCATGACACAAAAACGCCTCACATCCGCGGGGACATCGCACGTTGGCAATCACGTGATCGGGCTGAGTTTCACATCCTGATATAGCGCTCGCCCGGGTGAAATTAGCCTTAGGGTACGTTCATGGAACTGCTGCGGATTTTCGACTGCATAAAATTCTGCAGCAAAATCCGCAACTGATTTTTGGCAGATATAGCGCTCTCCTCACCTCCCCATTTTTCGCGTTTCACCGGGCACGCTCTAGTGTCGCTGGTAGGGGATACCACTTCCGCATCACCTAACCAACCGCGCTGCACTCACTACAGGCCGACGCTGATAGCGTGAAAAATTGGAAAGTAAACGCTGTATCTGCGGAAATCAGCTGCAGGTATGCCGCACATTTTGACTGTTTCAGATGCAGAAATGCTGCACAATTTGCGCCCTGGGTGACGCTCTCTAAAGCTACCTCTTCACCACAACAGGATGTCACATGTGACGGAAAAAACGTAGCTCATATTTTTCCCCATTGCGACACCAAGGCAATAATTTTACTATGAGCGTTCGCCATGCAGCTCATAATTTAAGAGTCCTCGCGAATCTGAATATCATTTTATTTAAGAACGAGTATTAATTTTTTTTAACAAAATTCCCCTCCAAAAATAGACTTTAGAGGTTGCTGTTCTGGAGAGTTCGGACGGCGTTTTAATCAATGTTGTCATGACAACTCTAGGAAGGATTGTAGAAGCCAGCAGCAGCTCTTCAGCGCTCCGGTTCATAGCGCTATACAGCGAGTGTTAACCCCGTATGGACGGGTTATAAACGCCCTTATAAACAGTCCCACCCTTTCCAGAAAGTACAGCTTTAGGGCTTAAACACGTGATCGGGATTTTGTCCCATTTTACGGGCGTTAAAATCCTGGCCGCAAAACTGTAACGAAACCATTGATTTCACTAGCGGGATTCTCGCGTGTTAATACTACGCACGAGAAAAGATAGGACTTGCCCCATCTTTCTCGCAAGTAGTTTTTCTATGTGCAAGAATGATAGGGCAGGACCTACCTTCCTGTTTTGTTTTTTTTCTAAACGTGCCCGCAATAGCGAAGAGTTCGAATAGTAAAAAAAAAACAAAACAAACACTGGTTCATGCACGAATACAATCCGTAGCAGCAAACGTATTTGCGCATGCGCTAGTCTGTAGTCGCCCTTAGGCCGATTTCACATATTTTCACATGAGCTGATCATATAAGGCTGGGTCCACACAGGGCGGATTTGCCGCGGTTTCAAAAAGAAGCAGCATGTCTATTTACCTTTTCTTTTTTGTTTATTTTCGTCGCAGCCGCGCTCTCCTCTATGGGAGCGCTGGCCGCAACGGAAAAGCAAGCGGCCGGGCCGCTTCAAAGCCGCCGCGGCTTAAACCGCAGCGGTTCTCCCGGCGGAAATCTCGCGGTTTTTGCTGCGGCCAAACCGAGAGATTTCCGATGGGAATGCGCCCTGTGTGAACCCAGGCTTAGAGCTGCATTTCTGCGTCCGTAATACAGATGTGTTTCCGGCCCAACCGTGGGGTTTTCTAGCCCATACTGTCTTTAAGATGGTGGTAGTTCGGGGAAATATACCCTGTGGTTGGGCCGTGACAAACGTCAGCAGAAATGCAGTCGTAATAGGCTTTTTGGCTGGAGCAAGAGGCAGGGAGGACTATTAATGGTGCACAACCAGGTACTATTACTATTAAGTGGGCATAATTATTATTATGCGTCACTTGGGACAGTCCTCCATTTTGACAGTACTGTTGCTATTATTGTGGCACTTGAGAATATTTTCAACAGGACACTTTTATTAAGAGGGCATTTGGGGGCACTACCCTGTTTCCCTGAAAATAAGACATACCCTGAAAATAAGACATAGCATGATTTTCCAGAATTTTTGAGGATGCAAAATGATTTTTCAGGCTTTTTGAGGATGCTTGAAATATAAGCCCTACTCCAAAATTAAGCCCTGCTAACAGTTAATTTAAAAAGTCAATTTAAATAGTGTCCAGGCAGCTATACATGTAAAAAAGCTAAACCTTTTTGAACAAAAATTAATATAAGACACTTATTTTCGGGGAAACACGGTATTACTTAGTAATAATGACCACTGTTGTGCTACTTACAATGTGTGGATACCAAAGGGGTATTTTTACTATGTGAGGCACTAAGAGGGGGACGAGTATACTTTCAGGTAGAAAAGATGGCACTTTTACTGTGTAGTGCATTATTACCATCTCAGGCAAAATATGGGGCACTGTATGGCACTATTATTATTGGAAGAGAATTAGAACGGTCACAAAATAATTTCTGAAGCACAGTGCTCGGAGAAACGAGGGCAAACAGCAGGAATAGTAATAGGGGCAGATGGGACAACAAAAGGTTAATAATTTGGGGAGCAACAGGATGTAGAGTTTGCGCAAGTCAGGAAAGGCTTAGGCCTCCTGCACACGGGCAGAAATTTTGTGGCGGGATTTCCCGCAGAATTTCTGCCCATGCCCACTGCCATAGGATTGCATTAGATAATGCAATCCTATGCAGACAGATGCTATTTGACCGCGTGAAATCTTGCGCGGTAAACAAATTGCAGCATGTCCTATTCCGGTACGAGCCTCACAACGTCACAGCTGATGTGCCGGCTCTGCTCTGTGCATGTGCCGTCTGGGCTGCAGCCGCCACATAGCAAAGCGCAGGGGACCTCGAAGCAGGTGAGCTGCGGTGGTCACTGCAAGGGCACGGCTCACATCCTGCTGTGAGAATTCTCGCAGCGGGATCTGACCCGGCCATCTGCAGGAGGCCTTAATAGGGTGCTATAAAAGTGAGGAGCTAAGAATGTCTGTTTACAAATATTGCAGAGACAAGTTATGGCTGGAAGAAATGGTTATGGCGCTCTGGGTCAGATGGAAAAGATGAGGAAATTGAACAACTCCAGAAAAAATTTTTACCTGAGAGTCACTAACTATAACTGTACTGTAATTACGTATAAGGTCTGCAGAGCGCCTGTGTAGAACTGGTATCTACCACTTTGTGGTGATAATGTTGGGCTTTGTAGAACTACTATGATTAGGCTATGATGCTGTGAGTTTGGGTCAGTAGACCCACGGTTCGGTCGGTGCACTCGCCTGTATTATAAGCACAAAAATATGTTTGCAATACGATTGGCTGATCCTACACGAATCAGGGATTGATGCAATTTCCTCCATCCTGGAAGCCGACCGAACTATATCACCTAGACAGAAGGAATGCATAACAGGTGCCATCTTGATAATTCTGAAGAACAATTTTTCTCCTTTAATTCCCTGTTATATAAACAGATAAGAGGAACCCGAGATGGGTTTGAGGTTCGTGCCCAGTTTCCCCAACCTGTTTATGGGGATAATCAAAAGAACATATATCACATCCAATAATGAGTGGTCAAGGAAAATTAAGTTTTGCAAACGGTACATAGATGGTCTAATATTCATTTGGCAAGGATCAAAAAATGTTGATCATTTCATCACCTATTTAAATCAGAATGATTGGAACCTCCCCTTTTCAGGAAAAAGCTTACCCTCACATCAAGTACATGGACCTAGTTTTAAGCCACTGAGAAGACGCTATTCTAATCAAGAGATACTTCAAACCGACAGACAGCAATAGTTTTTTAGACTTTAGAAGCGCTCATTATAAAAATTGGAAATGCAACATCCCTTATGGACAATTTAAACATGTTAGACAAAGCTGTACAAAAATGGAAGATTTTGAAGAGCAGAGCAAAACCTTAACAGAAATACCTAATGAATCCAATTACACCAGCTCTCAATAAAGCCAGGAATCAACACCCATCAAATACTAATGGAAATGACTTTAGCGATAATTTCATTACCACCTACAAACCATGTCACAATCTAATATGTGCTACATAGTGTAGTAGACATGATGATTAGTTAGCGTAAAATGTCTATTGATTTGTATAAACTAGATGTATTACGCAGCTGTAGTGATTTAACTCTGTAGAGGCTAATGGCCACACAATTTCATTTTGGTAATTGCTGGACAATGGCATGGTGAAAGATGTGTGCTATAACGTTAGCCTAATGTAAAGTTCCTTTGCAGCCTCTTAAGGGTTAAAATCACATTGCTATACTGTATGACTGAAAGTGAATCTTTGGTGCTTCCCCAGCCCCCCCTCTCCCACTCTCAATTTCTGAGACAAAGAAGCTAGTTTTTTCCTGACCACATGTTGGAGACAAAAGCTGACTTGAACACTGGACCTGAGAGGGGTGTGGGGAGGGGCGGGGGATTCTATATGGCCCAACGAATGAAATTACAATAGGTTATTGATGTAATATGTTATACGCTCATAAAGGGCAGGTATTATGTGTTTCAATAAACCTGAGGCTCTGAGCATTGTACGCGCAGACCCAGTTTTAGACCCGAGACCTATAGCTTGTGTCTGACTGGTTATTGCAAGGCGTGCGCATGCCATACTACATAATTAGGAAGCTACAGAGTACCCCAGAACCTGCTGGAGAAAATAGCATCCAGACCAATAGGAGAAACATTGGCCAAATTTACTTCAAGACCTTTACCTAGCCAGACCACCCCCCCTTCAAACCACAGATCATTGATTCATTAAATAGCTGTGATTGGTTCTTGAGCGCCGTGGCTCAGCCAATCAGAGGCAGTGCTTCCTGAAGGCAGGGATTTTCAAACCCCTCGCCAGAAAGCATTGCCTAAAGACCAGTGCCGGGGAGTTTGGGGAGACGTGCAGCGTTTTTTGTTTTTCAATGCAGCTAGGGATTTTTTTCGCTGAAGGGCTTATATTTCCAGCCCCCCCCCCCAACACCCCTGAAAATCCTGGCAAAGGAGTGCTACAAAGTCATGCAACTTTGTAGCAACACAAAATCGCGATATTGCCGCCAGAAAATGTAGCAATATCACACAATATCGCTGCCGTCCGTGTGAAAGACGCCTTAATGGAAGTCATAAACATTCATGATACTTGAATTCCATCTAAATGTATTACTGGGTATATCATGTATTCGTGTTCCATTTACTTACGTTTGGCCCTTTTACATGGGATGATTTTTCAGAATCATTCAGATTTATGCACTCCTGCAGGTATTTAAGCGATAATCGTCTAGTGTAAATGCATGCAGCAACTGAACGAAAATTGTTCCGCCGTTCAGCTTCTGCATACAGAAAACTGAACGATATGCCGTTCACTGTAAATAGCAGTCGTTCACTTCTGAACGACTGTCTGCTTACTGTGAATGGAGGCGGGTGGGGAAGAATGATCCCAATCCGCTCCACCTCCATGCTGGCAGTGCTGTGAGCGATGCCGGCGATACTCGCCCCTATGTAACAGCACAGGAGCGAGCATCACTGAGACATGCATCGTTTGCCCAACAGCTCGTCCCGTGTAAAAGGACCAAAGTTTACACGCGATGTCTGGTTCACTCCACACTCCATATTAGAAGGGATGGCAGACAAAAACAACTGCTGAATTTTGTCCCCAAACTGGAGGGTTGCATTACATTTTTCCACAAATGTGTTGTTGGCGGACCTGTTGAACAAATTATTTTAGGATGCATATATTTGCTTGCCCAATAATTTTGTCTCTTTACTGTTTCCTTATTCCCTGGATTACTTTTCCTTGTTTTTTAAGTCATTTTCCTTGGTGCCAACTTTCCTACAAATGAGTCACTCTTATTAGTGTTTGTATGTCGCTACGACACCAAGTCTACATAAACTTTACTGTCTCTTTGAAGTATTTATTTTTGCATTAGGGTTATGGCGGGTTATTTATATTCCCATATAGGAAGAGTTTATTAATACACTCATGACAAAGGAGGGGAACTGTACTGTCATTAAGAAATTAGAAATTGCAGTGTGCTAAACTTTTATAAAAATAAATATAGACCTCCTGGACTCTCGGAGGAGCAGACGAGTCTTCCAGCCAAG